>NW_017098929.1:0-2323 GCF_001412225.1 Nicrophorus vespilloides
TTTCATAAGTAGAAAAAGACTAACATTTAAAACAAAATTAGGAGATGTTGTGTCCAATACAGTTTCAACTGTCTTACTACTTTCAAAACTATTCATAACACAGAGAAAAAGTAATTTTAATTAGGAGGTGTTGTATCCAAACTATTTTGATTTCGTTAATTCCGCATTCAACCACTTCGAAAATTCCTAACAATCATCTCGAAAACGATTATAATTGAAGAAACATTCATATTTCATAAGTAAAAAAAGACTAACATTTAAAACAAAATTAAGGAGGTGTTGTGTCCAATATAGTTTCAACTGTCTCACTACTTTCAAAACTGTTCATAACACAGAGAAAAACTAATTTTAATTAAGAGGTGTTGTATCCAAACTATTTTGATTAAAAGCTTTTCAACTTTAGCCAATATAGATTTAAAGATGGTATGCAATGGGAGGTGTTGTGTCCTTTTGATTATTAAATGTGAAACTGTAGAAACACTTCTTCAACATCGCCCGTTTTAACAGCTTTCTTGCCGTTAAAATCCGTGTATTGCGGCGGGCCCGTTCGAAATCCAATTACGCGCAAATTAATTACGCTCCAATTAATGTCATCGCAGGGGAAAATCGGGCGCGATTAATTAATTAATATCAAGTCATCAATGAATTAACGTAATCTGCGTTCAAGAGGATTGGAGCGCACGACGACGACGCGTTTCGAATTCAATTTAACGATAGCGTGCAACGAATCTCTTTTAAACTTTTAAACTAACATTTCCTTAACCTTACTTTTTTTTTGTTGGATTTTTTTTCTTAGGTTAAATTCTTATTATCAATAGAGACGCTAGATTAGCGAGGATTTACGTGTGATTGATGCGTATCAATAATAATAATGCGAAATCCCACACAGCACAGCAAACGCGAAAGCAATTTTCCGGCAGTGATTAACCTGCGAGGAGAAAATTACGTTCGCGTCAATCACGGGGCGGGATTCGTGCGCCGGAATGGGTCTATTATCTAATCAGAACTGACTGAAATACTCGTACACTCTGTTTATGTGTGTTTCCGTTCAAGAAATAAATACGTTAATACGCTTGAAATTAAAGTACTCTGAAAGTGTACATTTCTTGACACAACACCTCCCAATTTTGTATATTCGAACACCTCAATTATTCCAAACTTGAAATCAAAGATCTTGAAATAGTTCAAACTTTAACACAACACCTCCTTTTTAAGTATTATTTTTTTGTTAAATTTAAACAATTAAAGCAAGTTCTGAAAAGAAGGAAGCACTCTAATACTCTTTTCTACTTACTACGTCTATTTTTCTTCTTCTCGCGGCGCTGCGGTTCTGTGCATCTGTATACCGCTGTAACATTCTGCTTTTTCAGATATTTATTGCTGAAATATGTAAAATCGTCGGCCCGGTAATGCCGGATCATATATTCGCGGACTTCGCAACATATATAAAGTTTCCACTTGCCGCATGCATATTTATAACGGAGAATTTAATATTTACAAACATTACTTTTCGCCTTCTCTTTTATTCATTCATACGTTGGGACTTTTTTTTTTTTTTTTTCATCGGATTTCATTAAGAGAATTATTTCGCTTCTGTGCTTCCATCCTAATTAGCGTGCATTTTGTGTATCGGTCATTTGCATTTTTCAACGATCCATTAGAGCAGGCGATGATGAATAAAAGTGAAAAAACAGTGAAAAAGCGCTGCAATTAATAACTAATTAGAGTGCAACACGATACAGGATTATGTTTCCAAAGGTTGACTTCTATCACTCAGGGAATCAAGTTTTATAAAATTATTATTTCATTTCGTTTTTTTGTAGCGTAATGTCTATCGATTATGAAATAATCCGTTTCATAATTCGTGCATTCATGAATAATGCAGCGAATCTAATCGTCGTTTTAAATGTTGATTTCGATATGCGGAATTCGTGTTACCATTACACCTCCTTTTGACGTATATACAAGCGTGTATTTACAGTGCATTCCGTTTCTGTTTGCAGAGAACCTGCAGGCGCCGAGGTTCACCACATCCTCATCCACGAGCAGCATCATCAGACTGGGAACCACAAAGATCATGCAATGCCAGGCATTCGGTGAGTACAAATTAATCGTAACCCTTCATCCAAATACGCGTATCCATATTTGAATTTTGACACACGTCACTCATCTGTCATCTGTATTTGCTCTTAACCTATTTCAATTGACATTTGACATTTAATGATGCAACTGTCATCTGTCATTTAATTATCTGCAGCTGTTGTTTTGTTTTTTTTTTTTTTTTGAGGTTTACAGTTACATGGAAGACGTTACTTTTAGGTAT
>NW_017098929.1:2344-4249 GCF_001412225.1 Nicrophorus vespilloides
ACGTAATTCGATATCAATTGGGGATTATCGCGTTTCGTTGCGTGTCCCGTCCGCATTACGCATTCGGTGTTGCATTTCGAGTCTCCTCACTGCGGATCTCTCTGAATATGTATCGAAATGTGTGTTTAAATACGAAAATCCTTTCCTTCGACCCCCGTTCATCAATATTTATGAAGATACTCGGCTCTTACCATTATAATTTCCGCATTAAACATACATAGCGAGTATGTTTTGTTTTTCTTTCTGTTTCGTTGGTAGTTTCTCTGTGAAAAGGGGTGGAAAAGTAGAAAGCAGAAAGGTTGTTTATTTTTTTCTCGGAGAGAGAGATTTCCTTTTACATTTCATTAAATATATGAATAAATCTGCGAACGCGCTTTACCTTTCCACACATACCTTTGTGTGAACATAAATAAAAAAAACAAGTGTATAGAAAAGTGAAGAAAAAAAAAGTGGGTTGGTTGTGTTTTCTATAGGTTTCGATCGATGCAAAAGTTGTGCATGCACGTATATAAAAGTGAATGCGCAAACTAAAATAATAATAATGGTTTGAGTGAAAAACTAAAATTGAACATCAAATGTGCAAACATTCGAAACCGTAACTCTGTCGGGAGTTTCGCAAAGTACGAAAAATGAAATTGTAGTTATGAAACCGTGAGTTCCCCGAGGCGACGTTCTTTACCCTACGCCGAGTGGGGAAATAATTTTAAACGGAAAGTTGAGGGTGACCGGAAGTGTTTGAAGAAGTGCATGCATGCATACAGAGAGAGAAGTGTGGGCGGAAACGATGTAGTGTGTATGTATGTAGTATGTAGTTGTGGCTCTCTGAAGTCTCATTAATAATAAAGGAACGACACAGTGTATAAGCGTCGGTCATTATTTTTGAACGGCGCTCAATATTTAATCGGCGACGGCTAAAATAGGAGGAAGGAAACCCGTGGGCCTCGAAAAACCCTTCTCATCATCATCATCATCCTCTGCAACCGTCTCTTTCCACTCCTCTCTTCGGATTAAATGGCTCGGCATCAGTTCTCTTTACACACGGACCACTTTGTACTTGTACTTTAATACACGAGACTTCACTCCCACGTTTACAAACAAGCGCAGGTTCCCTCCAACATGCATCACGTAATGCGAAGAGTTGACGTTGCTTTAGTGGGAAAGAGAGAGAGAGAGAGAGAGCGAAAGATTGAGAGATGAAGAGAAAGAGGACGGAGGAACAACCCACCACAACGGAAGAAGCAAATCTTCAATTGTCTCCCGCCCATCATGAGAGGTGTTTTGTTTCTCTTTAGTCGCATGGATTTAACGCTTTGTTCTTCCTCCCTCAACAAGAACATCCTTCTGGTTTTTCCCCCTTCATGATCAAATTTTTCTTAATCCCCTATATACGCAGCTGTTTCTATCCCTTTCCATCATACTTAAAGTCTTCGTTACAACGCTTAATTAACACCACTAAATTAATTTGACAGGTGTCAAAACAACTGTCATTCAATTGACAGTTTGTTTTGAGCGTTTCTGTGCTCGATGCCGCGAAATACGAATTATTATCGTGTACGTTTCGCTGTAAATTGCTGCAACTGCACGTCCACCATCTGACAGATGTTGTAGATCTAACCTTAATAATTAACTGTCGCTACATTTCTCTTCAATAACGTCCGTGTTTATTGCTCCACAAACTGCTAATACACTTTTCTTTTACGTAATACAACACGTACATATTTCATTGACAACATTCATTTCGATCTAACCTCAATAAACAATAAATTATGCAACTAAATGTCATTTATTTGACGTTTATCTAATCTAACCGAACTTTTTCATTAAACGATATTATAGCTTTTTAAATGAGCAACATAAAGTAAATGAAGTCGCAATGGAATGAATCAATAAAAGTTGTAACTGATT
>NW_017098929.1:4256-11088 GCF_001412225.1 Nicrophorus vespilloides
AAAACAAAAAAAATAATAGGCAATAAAAATGTATACTGCAATTAGAAAAGGTGCGTGTGTGACATTAAGCAGTGCCCAAACAGGTGGCTTTTCTTTTCGTTTCCATGACGATTCGGTCATGGACGAGATGATTATGATGATGATGATGATGGTGTTGAGATGAAGAAACCTCGTTACAGCATTTAACATTCCATCAGTCACGAAGCGAACGGGCTCGGATCCCTTCTAAAAATACGTACGAGTAGTCGAGACTCGCAACTTTGCGGAGAAAGTTAATTAAGGCCGTATTCTACTGCTGCTGCACTACTACAGGTCGATGAATCATTTTTTCGGAATGCTTCCAACGCTGGACCACAGAACGAAAATAACAGAGCATTGCGTGCATCTTTTTACGTGGTGATGCAAGAAGTTGCAGCAGGAAATGAAAGGCACTCACTGCAATAAACAGCAATAATCTCTGGTTAAGCTTACATTTTCTTCAGTTATAGTTACAATTTAAAAGTCCTATTTACTTAATTACGTTACTGTTGCTATGGACGCCTCCACGTTGCTAAGGACACTTTACTGTTGCTAAGGACTCGTTTCTATCGCTACTGACCCTTTCGACTTTACTCTTTGAACATGAAAATGACACATAATGCGTGCATATATTCATATAAAATATTTAATTAAAAACAGAGTGCAAATGAACAAATTCGCATGTGTTTGCAATGGATTACAACATTTCACGATGATCCGAAAATAGTGCAACTGGATGGAAGAAACGTGTGTTGCTTCGCGGAAAAGAGTATTTACGGTGGGGTGAAGAAGGTTTTACTCCCTCCTTCGTTTTTTTTTTGTTCTTGTTGTGTACATCTGGACGACAGTTTATTTGTCCACCCGGAAAATCTAATTAAATTTCTTTGCAAAGTTCATTTAAAATAAATACTTATTTAATTACCGACAAGCGCAGTTAAATTAACGAAATAAACATTTCTGGTGTTATTTACATTGGCAAAAGAAAATAATCTTAAGGAAATAATTTGTAGAAACCATTTTCATTGTTTATTGATTGGAATTAATTTGCATTTTCAATAAATCCACGTGATTTTGCGTATATTTGGTTGAAAATTGGCGCTATTGTTAATACGCCATCTATCGGTGAATTTAACGAAGTTGAATTGTTTTTCGTTGTTACAGCATTAATTTTGCTACTTTTATAATTGAATTCTTAATACGAATGTTAAATGATTGTAATTGATGCTGCACGATCGGCAAATTCTCGTTAAACCGGTTATTAGTGAAGGGATTTCGGTGGAATCCACAGCGTTATCAATTTCAAAGTTTTTTTTTTGTTATGCAGGAATTAATGGGTCCTTTTGGTAATTTGCAATTTCCGCTTTTGCGACGCGCTTCCGGTTATATACAATGTCATTGTTTCCTTTTGTAACAATTATAGCCCTCCGTAATTCAATCCCTCTCCACCCCTTTCGCATGGGGAAAGAGACCACCCGCAAAAAAATAAGCTAATGAATACTGAAAGTTAGAACGTAGTTAATAAACTATTGGTAATTCTCATTTATTATGTAAAAAAATTGTCTTTGTTTTTGTTGATGGTTGATGAGAGATGCGGGATGTAATTAAGAGCTCGCTCCTGGCTGAGCTGCGATAGGGCCCAGGTTATTGTGCCTTTACGGCTTTAATTATAATCGCATATTTGAGCGATCGACGATGCCGCAGGCGAAGCACCCGAGCGCCCCCTCTCTCTAACCCATCCACCGGAAACGGAGAAACACATCATCATCCGGTGCACTCTAATCCCTTCCCTAAAACCCATACCCCCAACCCCCCCACTCACTCAATACAAAGAACGATGTATGCCGTATCATCGAGCAAACACACAAACACACGCGCAAATCAAAATTCAATAACGTACAAAACGATTCACGTTAATCCCATTCGAATGCACATACTAAATAGTTGCGCAATGAACTGTTCCGTTATGGTAACTTCAATACGCCATCTATCGACGATCAAAGAAACCCCAACTGACAGATGACACATATGTCAAATTTAAAAAAGTAATGCGCTTACTATTTATTGCTTCATAACAAATCTATTTGTAAGTGGTCGTAGAGCGCAAGTATTTTCGTTTTTCTCTTTTTTTTTCGTTTCGAACGCAAAACGACCGATCGCAGATAGCGTTTTGTGATGGTTTTCGAGGAACTTCCGGATTTGGGTTAATGATTCCATCAATTTTTATCGCAGACGAAAATCTTCGTTGCTTGTGGCGCCATCCCTCCTCTTTATTGGAACCTCAAAAAACAAAAAAAAAACAAGCCTTGTAGCGCGATAAATGTGCGGCTAAAAGGCGCAAATTAAATAAATTATTCATGGAACGCGCTAAAGCCCAGTCGTCTTCCTTTTACGTAACGCTAATGTCCATGTTTGGCTCTGCGGATCTCTTAACTGCATTTTCACGGAGACATTTAGATTGCGATGTTTTGCGCGCTTGATTTATGTTTCAAATTTATTTTGCTTGTAACATAACCTAATTGATTCAAAATTGACAGCTAAAAGTGTCTTTAATTGCGCATCTTTTGATGTAAAGATATGTCAAAATGCTGTCAGATTTATAGAGTGCGTGAATTGTCAATAACTTGCACGAAGTAATTATGTACGTCTAATTAAAACGCCCCCTCAATCTCTGCACATACGATATTTGCAAGGGTGTGAAGATGATGATGATGGTGTTAACTTGATTGAGCTAAGCTAATCCGGAGTTAAGTTAGTGATGGTTAATCCGTAGCTGCAGGGGTCGTGGGAGCACCTAATTTTAATAAAATCAATTTGTATTAATGCCTCCTCCTCCTCCTCTTCCTCCACCCACACTCTGACATTGAACATCGCTTTGTGTTAATCTAGTTGTAGGTGGAATAGAGAGAGAGAGAGGAGCCAGAGTAAGAGATAACACGTACCCCATTAACCTATTGCACCTTACAGGCTCATCAAAAATTGAATCCAATACAGCCGGTGGAAGTACCGTCGCGCCCTCTCCGTTACTATCGGCGAATTATTAAACTTATATTAATAATCGGCGAAGGGAGTCCGTCTCGTTCAGAATTTTGATGGCCCGCTAAATACTTAACGCGCCCTTCGCACTTCGCATTTATAACCGTCGCTGTACTTCCACCGTTAACGTTGCATAATGGAGTATATTCACAAGAATAAATATACGTGTTTACGATCAACCGCCCTAATCACGATTAAACACCTAAATTATCCTTAAATACGAGTTAAATCCAATACGCCATCTATCGGAAATGAGATAACTAAATTGAAGTTTTCATGAATCAACGTTGCCATTTTTAATTAAAAGCAAATCCGTTTAAGCAGTTGGTATAAAGAAACGTCAATGAAACTGTCAAATGTTTGGTTATAATAGATGACGTTGCCATAGGTTTAATTACGTTTTTGTTTTTATTGGAAATTGCGAAAACATCGCGTAAAAGTCAGAGCAGCCGTTGATCCGTGCAAGATCCATCGCGTTCAGGACATATTATTACTTTTACAGCGGAATAAAAAGAAAGAAAAAACTTTATTACTACATTACTTCTTTTACCTGTTTCTGGTCCGAGTTACATCATTTTGCTTCTTCAGGATACCCCCAGCCCCAGTACAGGTGGATGAAGGACGGTGTTCTAATTACGGATTTGTCGACGGAATCGTTTTACAAGATCTTCCACACGCGGCTCGAGGATGAAGGCAGCTACAGGTGCATCGCCAGCAACAAGGTGGGATCGATCATGAGCGAGGAAACCAAAGTCGTCGTTGCTTGTAAGTTTAACAAACAAACTTTAGTTTTTTTTTTTCTGAATGTTGGCAATAAGTTTACGCTTTGACTGTAATGTCATTTTTTGTATGTGTGTTTGTTCAGATATGGGCGTGTTTGAAAATCAAACGGAAACGTCAGTGTCAGTGAAAGCAGGGCAAGCTGCGATCCTCGATCTTCCGTACATAGAATCATCCCCGGAACCGGAAATCATCTGGCAAACGGACGAAGGTCTGCTGATGTACTCGCAAAAGTACACCAAATCCAAAACGAATCAGCTCATAATCCTGTCAACGGAATCCAACGATGAACAGGCTTATAGAGCTCGAGCGATGAACACCCAAGAGGGTAAAGAAGAGAACAGCGCTTACATCCGTCTGAACGTCATCGAGGATGATAACGGAGGTAGCGAGATCGCACCTGAAATCATCATCAACCCGCAAGACGTTGAGATCATCAAGGGTGCCGATCAGACGACGTTAGATTGCATCGCAAACGCGCGCCCCCTACACGAACTGCAAACGCTATGGTACAAAGACGGCATCATCATGGAGAGTTCCGGCATCCAATACACCTTCAACGACGTCTGGAATCGAAGCTTGACTTTGATCTCCGCGAATCTCACGCATACCGGCGTCTACGAGTGTCAGGTTTCGCTGAAGACGGGCGGATTTCCACCTGTCAAAGCTGCGGCGAATGTCAGAGTTTTGGAGAGACCTAGGTTCGTGAGCAACACTCGCACAGAGTCGTTGGGTGAGTACGGGACGCAGATCAGTCTTCCCTGCGATGTCGTTGGAATACCGAAACCGAACATCACTTGGTATAGGAATACCGTCAACATTGAGACACTAAATGACACAAGGTAAGATTTTTATCATTATTGTTAATTTCGTTATGAAAAATTTGGAAAATTTTCAGATATCAAATCGAAGAAGACAACTCGCTGTTCATCAGGAAGCTCAGCATCCAAGACATGGGGATGTATCAGTGCTTCGCGAGGAATCAAGCTGGAGAAAGTTACATGTCAACTTGGCTTAAAGTCAAAAGTAAGTATTTACTACTTACTAATTCCCATCAATCTTACACTACATAACTTAATTTTCATATTAAATCAACTAAATTTCTATCTTTATTCTCAACACATTAATATCTAATTACTAATTATTTTTAAAATTAAATTTGACTAAACATACATTTCAATCATTTCTTTCACGTCTAACAACTATGTCATGAGAACATTGCCTTCTGCAACGGCCATCCCACATCAATCACTAACTTAATTTAAACAATTGTCTTTCTTTTCTTTTCCTCTTTCTATCTCTCTACTTATAAGATGTAGCTCGTTCGAAGCGGATTAGGAGGAGTCACAATATTGTGAGATTGCGTAACTCTGGCGACAGACGCAACCGCAAACACTTTCATATCGTACCGCCCTGTAAGGATCAATTTTTATTTGTATTTTAAGTATCAAGCATACGTAAACAATAGAATTTTCAATTGTTTTTATTTTTGACACCGAACGATTTTCGTAGATCACGTCGATTTGCATGCACGTAAAAACATCCACCTTCGAAACAAAAATCACCGAGAACCACAGATACTTGACGCGTTACTTGTCAAGTATAGTATTATTATGATTATTTTCTTTTGGTTTAGTTTTCTTAGATTTTGCGACTGGTTGCATAAGAGTTTGTTGCTTAGGTAATATACGCGTGTGTTCCAATTGCCTATAGATCTCCCCCCCGGCTAATTGATTGGTTATGTGTCGATTTTTAAACGTCAGTTGATAACAGACTTTTACGTAATTGGGTTTTAGTGTTTTTTTTTTTATTTTTGTTGTGTTTAATTAAATTTCAGGTTTCACGCATGCTTTTCGTTTTTTAGTGAATGCCGCGGTTTTCAAGTTTTTTGAAAACATCAGTTGGTAACATGTTTCTAACTAATTTTGTTTTCTTCTGCAGCTGCTGTGCCGGTGATGGAAGTCGGACCGCAGAACTCGACCGTCCTCGACGGTAAAGACGTAACCGTCAACTGCCAAGCGGCTGGGGCTCCGGAACCCAACATCACCTGGATCTTCAATGGTGCGTTCTTCATGATTTGCATACTTAAACTAATGACTAATTCGTGTGTGTATTTTTTTTTTCTGCTCTTTCTCTCTCTCCTTCGATCCTTGCGTGTGTTTTGTTTGTTCATTTTGCTATATGCCACTAATATCGATGAGAGCAGAGCAAGAGGAGGTCGAGATGTCCGGCCGTTTCCAGAAGCTGGAGAACGGAGATTTGCTTATTGCTGCGGTGCGCGAAGCCGACGCCGGCTTGTACACTTGCATTAGGGCCAACGAGGCGGGAAAGGTCACCGGATCCGCACACATCACCGTTTTGGGTAAGTTTTTGTTTTTAATTTCGTTTTGTCCATCTGCTTTCCAGACGAATCATAGATGGCGTTACCATTTCATGCTTACTTCACGTTTGATTGCTCGTTATAATTTGTTTGCTTGTTTTTCTGAACAGTTCGAACGCAGATCATCCATCCACCGGCTCCGACAAGGGTTCTACTAGGACACACGGCTACGCTTCAATGCAAGGTCTCTTCGGATCCCACCGTTCCTTACCACTTGCACTGGTACCACAACAATCAGTAAGTGATCTATGAAACTGCAAATCCCTAACATTCATATACATCTTTTTTTTTTCAATCAATTCAATCTATTATAGTTTCCAAGAAAATCACTAAAATGTGAAAACACTGCTTTTTTTATTGTTATTTTTTCAACTTTTTACTTAAATTACTGCAAAATTGATGAAACATTACTTAACACATTGACGACGGCATGACCCACCGGTGGGTCATTAATTATAAATAATAGTTTTGTTGCTATGTACGCCACTGATGTTGACTGATAATAACCTCAAATATCTTAAGTCAATTACAAACTTTAAACGCCAATACATTTCTTATACATATTTTAACACATTGAAGACGGCATGACCCACCGGTGGGTCATTAATTATAAATAATAGT
>NW_017098930.1:0-1287 GCF_001412225.1 Nicrophorus vespilloides
CTGCAACTGCGTATCTCAAACGTTAAATTTTTATATTCGCATGAAAAATGCTGCGTTTCGATTCGAATATTTTGAAAGGAGCGTTAATTATTACAAATTCAAACAATTATGGAAAAATGTATATGTAAATAATGCATTTCATTCCATGTTTAAATTGAAATAATTATATTCTAAACAATACTTGCCAAGTAACTTATAGAAGTACTTGTAGAAGTAGTCTCAAAAAATAAATGTTTTTATTGATTTGATTGATTGATTCAATTACTTATATAAACATATATGAATATTACTTGTAACTTGCCAAGTAATATTTGATCAATTTTAGGAAATTTTTACAAAAATAATGAATATATTTCAAGATTATTAAAATTAAATTCAATACTTGTTTAATTAATTTTTAATGTAAAGGAAAGTGATAAAACATTTGTGAAATGCGATTTGTTTGCGCCACGTTCAAACAATTCGTATTGGGCCACGACAATGATAGTTCGATATTTCGCACACTCGATAAGTAAGCATTAAAAATTAGGCAATTGTTTAAATAATCGTTCGGAAATGCGAATCGTCACGAAGCTGCACCTGCGTTTCTCAAACGTTAGACACAATTTTTATATGCGTATGAAAAATGCTGCGTTTCGATTCGAATATGTTGAAATGAGCGTAAATTATTTTACAAGCATTTTTTTGAAAAAATACAATTATTTATAAATAACACATTTTTTTCTATACATTAAAATCATTTATGTTGTAAAGATTTAATATGGAATTACAAACTATATATAGCTTATATATATAAATAATACTTGGAACTTGACAAGTAATTTTACATTAATTTTAGCAAATATTATATAATTAGAAAGATAGATATAAAATAGTAAAATATTTTAATTATTTCAATGAAAAGTGACAAAAAAATTGCAGATTAGACAAGAGTTTTGAAATTTTTATACTATTTTTAATATTTAATAAATTTGAAATGTCATAAAACATTTGAAAATTCCTGCTGCGCCACATTTAAACAATTGAGCCACGAAAATGATAGTGCGTTGTTTCGCACATTCGATAAGAATGTAATATAAATTGATTAATATCGATAAACGATATTTGCCAAGTAACTTATGTAAGTACTTGTATGTTGAAACAAACTACTTTCACTTGTACATCGTGTAGAATACATTAAAATATAACACTTTATGAGGAAAATAAAATAGTAAACTTTAAGAAAACAGTGAACATTTTAATTGTTTAATAATTATAAATAATTTCTTGTATTTACGGATTATTAAA
>NW_017098931.1:0-15147 GCF_001412225.1 Nicrophorus vespilloides
ATTTCAAACGCGAATTACAGCCAAACCGATGAAACCACAACAATATATGAACACTCGTTACATTCCCCAAGCATTCAACTTTCATATGCATCTTTTGGATCTATTCTATCTTTTATAGTTTCCGAGAAAATCAATCATATGTGAAAACACTGCTTTTTTGAACGTCTTTTCAAATGTAAACGCGAATTACTGCCAAACCGATGAAACCACAACAATATATGATTCTGTAGGTCATTAATTATAATAAAGTAAATTAGTAACGTTTATTTATGACAACCTGTTATTTTTAAACTAGATTATTTTGGTTCAATGTGAAGATTATCTTTATCAAAATAGGATTGAAAATATTGATATTTATTGATGCATGATGAAAATATCATTATAATTAATGGATCATTCACGTTTCACCTCAAATTAACGGTAAACATTTACACGCAAGTTTCGCGCTATGATTTTGAATAGACATTTGTGTGAAAATTCGCGTTTTCGACATTACAGTGTCGATGGGTGATGCGTTTTGTAAAATGCAAATATTAATTGCGAACGTGCGATGCGTTCTAATTAAATCATCGTTAAATAGAATTTGTTACTCTCTCTGAGCAATAAACGTTTCAGTATTTTGTGCTTCGCTTTTAGCTTAACACTTTTTGCTTTTTGCAGATCGCAAATCACTTTCTTCGTTGCATACGGAATCCACGTTAATAACAGTGATCCTAGCCTCAGTTTAATGGAAACTAAATCGATGCGTTTATTGCGGGACGTTAAATGAAACATCTCGTTCATCTAAAAATAGAACATCTGTATAGTAAAATCATCAATGTTCAAGCGAAAAATAAAATAATTTCAGAAGTTTTTAATAAATAATATTATTAATCCAAAAGAGAATTTTTTTTCTTTTTAATTATCTTATATTATGTTTTTATATTAATAATTTTTATATTTTCTAATACAATTTTCAATTTGATATTTTTGAATGTTTTTGTAAAAATAAATGTTTTACTGATATCTTTTGGCCATTGGTGGAATCCATCAAGTTTATAACAAATGTAATATTGTAAAATTTGAAGAAACGAATGATTTTAGAAGAAAATACCTATCATCACTGGTATTAATAAGATTAGATATAAATAGGATTAATCTAACTATCAAAGCTAAAATTCCTATCTGGAAAATTGAGTTTAATTAATTGGTGGTTGCTGCATCTTTCATATTGTTTTTGTGCCACTATTCATGTTGTTTTTTTTTATTTTTTACCCTCTTCTTCCATCAACATCTTTGCCTCTTATCGCGCAGGAAACGGCGGAAAGCGAAGAGTTTCCCAGCAATTAACCTGAACCCTTTGTACTTCCTGTTGCGCTATTTTCGGAAAATCCGCAAAGTGCATCGCGCAATTTCAATTAAAATTCATAATTAAATTCGCACTTTTTTCGCGCTTTAATACTTTGCATAATTTAATCCAGTTTATACACACAAAAAAATATTGTTAATCTTTATATGTTCTTTTAATTTTGTTTTAATTTGTACATAACTTGAATTATATTAAAAGAAATTTAGTTTGTCTTAACTTAATCTACTTTAAAATAAATTCAATTAATTCTCTATACTAAACAACTCATATATTAAAGTTTGTTGCGTAATTGAATATGCTCGAAAATTATTATTTCGTTACGTAATTAATGATTCTCTCGCATTATTCGTTTGCGTGTGTTCGCAATAAATGAATTCGATAAACATGTTATTAGCTACGTATTAATTACCCGTTTCTCGCCATCTCTGTCTCTCTCTTTGCAATACATATGTCTATCTTTTCTTTGCTTCTTTTTCGCTTTTCCTTTCCTGTCCCGTAAAATATCAAATTATCGCGCAATAAACAGATGCAATTGACATAAATAAGACAGTTAGGTACGTCATAAATCATAAAACGCACATGGACTAATTCCGTAATTAAAGTGCGAATCGTATTTTCATACCTTTAATTTGTAATGGTGGGGAATGATTAACGAGATTTATATTATAAACATGTATCCTTTAGCTACTTCATGTTAATTATCTTAAGAATGCTTTTTAATTAATTGTTAATTATGTGAAATTGATTTAATTTGTTTCATTTATAATTGATAGTTTTTAATAATTTTGTAATATTCAAAATGGAAAATTTTGTTGTAATTTTTCCTATAGAAATTTTGGATTTATTGATGGTACAAATTGTTAACATTTGCGATTTTTTGACTGACGAATGTTTTGTTAGTTTGGTAATTTGCAAATTATATGAAATATTGAAAATAAATGGAAGCATTCGTTGTGTAACCTTCGGATATCAATTACTTTATTGTCGATTCGAGCGCCTGCAGTTTTATTTTTGTTCGCAATTAAAAACATTACGTTCGTTAATTACCATTATAAATGCACCTATCTATATCAATGTTCGCTTTGCGTACAGATAGAAACATCAAAGCTTTTCCATGCTTCTTGAATATCTGTAAATATGCGCTGCAAGTTGAAAAAACCAATTTTTGTACCTAATATTATTTACTTGTAAATACCTGAAAATAGTACAATTTAAATGCACGTAGATATTAATGAAAAACCAAATATTAGTTTCTAATTTAAAATTAGTATAATTCTAATTATATTGAAGCATTGATACGAATTTTAACAATTTGTAATTACTCAGTAATCAATATTGTATACGAAACAATTTCTTTGTATTAATTAATTGTAATTGTCTTGAAGTTTATGAATTGAAATAAACCAATTTTTGTACATAATATTATTTACTTGTAAACACCTGAAAATAGTACAATTTAAACGCACGTAAATATTAATGAAACAAAATATTAATTTCTAATTTAAAATTAGTATAATTCTAATTATATTGAAGCTTTAATACGAAACATTTATTGGAATAAATTTCCAATTTTTTTCTTCTTAGATTTAATTCTTAATTCTTTACTTAGATTTATTATAATACTCAGTACACGAATTTTCTCTGTACGATTTCATTTTTTTTCAACAGTGTGCAAATTCGTTGAAAATTTCAGTATGGAATTATCACTTTACGATTTCAATTTTAGCAATTTGTCATTTTCATTACTCAGTTTCGTATACAATATTGATTTTGTATAGGAAACAATTATTTCTTAGTATTAATTAATTGTAATTGTCTTGAAGTTTATGAATTGAAATTTTTCACTTTGATACTAAAATTTATTATCAAAATTATCACTATACGTAATTTTGTCAATCCTATCGTTTTATTGAGAATTTCACTATACGAAATTTCGCTTTACGAATCTGTAATTTGATTGGAATATTCTCGCTTTACGAATAGATTTTTTAAAAATCTGCACATTTTAATGGAATCTCTGTATACGAATTCTCGTTTTACGGATTAAATTCTCATTGAACTAAAATATTTAACTTACGAATTCTCGCTTTACGAATTTATTTTATAAGAATCTGCACATTTTAATGGAAATCTCTGTATACGAATTCTCGTTTTACGGATTAAATTCTCATTGAACTAAAATATTCAACTTACGAATTCTCGCTTTACGAATTTATTTTATAAGAATCTGCACATTTTAGTAGAAACCTCTGTATACGAATTCTCTTTTTACGGACAAAATTCTAATTAAACTAAAATATTCAACTTACGAATTCTCGCTTTATGAATTAATAGTTTTTTTTTTACAAATCTGCAATTTGTACAAGAATTCCCGAATTTTAACAACAATCTGTTTACAACAATTTGTAATTTTATTAAAATATCTGGAATTCAAATTAAATTCGTTATTGTACTTAATTAATGACAATTGTCTTGTAATGTATGTTAAGAAATTTTCAGTTTTCAGTTTGATATTGAAAACCATTTTGAAATCTGTGCTTTAAAGTCTTTAACTCATCGATTTGTGCGTGCGGTGTAGTTTTTTTTTTCTGTTTCGAATTTCAATTAACTTGATAAGATAGATGGATGGACGGTTTTTCAATTTTTTTCGTTCTTTTTTTTCGTTTCGCCGGACAGGATGGCCCCGGCTGTCCCGCGTTGGATAATTAATGTAATTACATCAATTGTGCGCGTCCCGCCGTCGCCGCCGCTACCGCCAATGCCTGCAACCACCCCCACATTTTTTTTCGTGATCGGGGGTGCGTGGATCGGACTTTGTGGAGGTGTGCGGAGTGTGTGTGTGTGTGTAGGTGCGTGGGTCCGCGCAGGCCCCGCGAAAACCACGTGAACGAGAGTCGCGGGGGTATGAAAAAAAAATTGCATAATTCGCGGCTAGTTCGGGCGCCATCCCCGTTGGCAAGTAAAAAAATCTCGCGTGTCGGGGTCCCCCTTTTTGTCGACGCGTCGCGACGCGCGATATGCCCGTCCTCCCGTCCGCCAGAAGCCGAAGGAAAAAAAACCTTCCGTTTAAGAACCACGTGGTTACCATAGGTTTTCGATGTTCTGCGCATGTCCTCCTCCACTTGCACCTTGCCACCGAGGAGCGTCTTCGGCGGTGATAACATTTGCACAAATTCTTGCGATGAATGGTAACTACCACACATTACTTTTGAAGAGATCCAATTAATACAACATGATTACTCAATCGACAATTACACGTTTTCTTTCTACATTCAATTAACAATAGTCTTGCAACATGAAACAATCAAATTTATTTCAAAATGAAAATTCCAATTTTTTTATTATATAAATTAATTAAAAATGAAATCCTACAAAATCAGATTTGTATGAAATTTTAAATTAGTTTTTTTTGTTGCTACATTTATTTACCATAATTAGTTACAATAACCTTGTTAATAATGCAAATTTATCAAAATTAGTAATTTATTACCACACATTTTCATTCAATTACAATTTCTTTTTCAAATTATTTACATTCCAATTTTCATCAATGTTTTAATTTCAAGACTTTTTTACATAACTAAAGAAAGTAATTAAAATCAGATTCCCATCAAATACTTAAATTTACATATTATTCATTAGCATTGTTGATAATGTAAATTGATAAAAATTAGTAATATTTTTTTAATTATGAAAAACAAAAACTCTGCAAAAACCATACAATTTTCTTATACCAATAAATCTCTTTTTTTTTTGTACATTTTTTACTATAATAATTTTCACAATTAAAGAAATAATATATTTTTTTTCTTAAAACAAATACAAAGTTACAAAGTTTTGTTATATTTATTTTCATTTTGCAGAATTTTAACGTAACACAAGAATATCATAAATTTTGAAGTTTATATATAAAACTAGAAGTCAAATAGTTTTATGAAAAAAGTCAGAAAGAAGTAAATTTTTTTAATTATTAAACGTTTTTAAACAGTTTTGATATTTTTTTTTTATAATAATTTATTAAATTGTAAAAAAAAAAGTAATTGAAATTTGTTAAGATCTTAAAAAGTATTTTAATCTAATTAATAAAGATCGTAATTTAACTTAATTAATTAATTTTTAGTATAATTTACAATAATTATCCAACATAATTTTTGTTACAATTACTTTATAAAAAAATTTCATAAATTTATTTAATTAATTTCTAAACAAAGTAATTTACAAACTGAATTTATTATTATATAATACTTTTACTCGGAAAATATAAAATTCTCATTTCATACGATTTCCTGTTGAATTGGAGTATCCAAAAAAAATATATGTAACTTTTGTAAATTTTTCATTTTTTTGATTTCCGCAACGTGAATGTATTTAATAGTTGCATGTTGCCGATGGAAACAACGCTGTGTTTCAGATTATTGCGTAATAATCAAACGCACATTTGTGTTTGTGTTCCGAGCAATTAATCCATAAAGCTGCTTATGCCGTCATTATTACGAACGCTGTATCAATAATCAATGCACGTGCCAGGATTTCACGGGAACTGAGTCGAAAACACTAATTTGATTATATTCCTACCCACACACATCCCCCGAATCCCTCCCACAACAACATATGCATATACACATTAGTGTTTTTGTTATAATTTTAGGCTAAAATATTGCGTTTCTGCGCGATTAACAATAATCAGTGTTTACTTAAAACTCGCGTATTTATGTTAAAACAGGATTTGACTTTTATTTGTAAATTTCAATATTATAATATTAACAAAGCAAAATTACATATTTTGTTTATTAATATTTCTATAAAAAATACAATTAAAAATACAAATAAACACATTTTTTTTGAATTTATATGATTCAAGTGGAAGATTTTGTCAATTAGAAAAAAATGTTATATTTTTGAAAAAATTCACACATAAAACTTATTAAACAACAAGAAGAAAAATGAGATTCTGTTAATGATTTTACTTTTTGAAATTATTATTTATTAAGAATCAATAGAAAAAAATGATAAATTTTGCATATTTCACAAATTTATAGTAATTCTGCAGTTGTGTAAAGTAGTAGTAATTTAATGTGAATTCTTGGAGATTTGTTTTTTTGGTATTTTTTTTCTAATTTTTTTGTGAAACGTAAAGAAAAATTGACCGCAGAATCGTAAATAGTGAGCAGCAAAGTTCCGCAGAATTATTATTATTATTATCAACAAGTAGAATTCCCCGTGTTTTCGTTCGACGGAGTTTTTGGATTCGTGCCAGTTTTGCAGAAACGAGCAAATTTAAAAACGTTGCGCAACGACAATATGTAAATAATCTATGTTTCTCTTCAGTTCAGGATAAAAGGAATTCGATTCAGATAAAATTTAACATTTACAGTTTTGTTTCTTAATTTTAATGAATAATTGATATTGAATGTAATTTTCATTGTAGTTTTTTATATTATAATATTATTATTGGATCTCTCAAAGTAAATGCAAGTTACAAATTTCTAAACTTAATTTGTGTGCAATTTAATTTAGATTCTTATTCAGATTTGATAATCCTTATGAAACGGATTACGCAAATAGACAAATGCAAATTACAGTGATGATTCAGACTGATTGGGTTTAAATTGCAAGGATCTGAGTTTATTATCCTTTTTTTTAATTTAATTTGGGGGTAAAATGTGCGTGAAAGATGATGAAATGCATCGTTAACAAGGATACGAATTAATTATGCAATTATCGTTGAGCGCGGAGCGAGTAGACGCGCCAGGAGAAGAATGGACCTCCTTCAAGGATACACCACATCCTTACGCACCGGCAGCTGTGGCCGCTTCCCCTCAAGAGGTAATTATTAATATATTATCAATTAGAAAATCGAAAGACAAAAAAAAAAACCTGTAGTTCGTGTGAATTATCAATATGCAAGAAAAGCTGTTTGTACCCTCATACCCACTTCAATTAAAACATTGAGAATTGATAAAAGCTATATTTGCTACCTGCATTTTATCGAAGTCCCTTCATCTGTAGGATGCAGGAAAAATCGTGTAAATGTATGTGTGTGTATAATAAGTGTATGCGAAGAGGTCATCACTTAATTGAAGGAGACTTAATGAGCTCATTAATTTATTTATAAGTTTCGTACCAATTAAAACTCTACACTTGCAACAGGAAACTGTAATAAGGCCTCTCTTTTCCTCTTCGCCTTATCACATTATTCGGATATGTCGAAGAAGAAAGGAGAAAGATGATGGCGAATCGAACGTCCCAGACGGAGAGACAAAGATCATTTTGCTTCATTACTTGAGCCTCGCAGGAATCATTACTGCTCCAATAATCTTCGTTTCCTATTTTCTTTTGCAGCTCGGTTGTAACTGTGCGTAGTACCAGGAAAATTATTTTTCCTGTTAGAAGTCGCAGTTGCTGGAATCTGTACGCGCGCGTTTTGCTCTTGTTTTCTGCATTTTAGCATTAATTAACTCACAGCGCGAGCCAATTAATGCGCGACTTCCAGACATTAATCCAACTTTTTTTTTTTAATTTTATTTTTCGAAATACCGATAAATATATCCATTAAGTCTAATTCATATTTACATTACCATTTAGCAACGGTTATTTCAATTAATTTTGACTTAATTAAATGTTTATACTTGGGTGGGTTGACCAAAAAAACAACTTTTAACTTTCTATTAAACATAAAAATAAAACATACAATTTGTCGATAAAAGCAATACATTTTGTAATTAAAGTCTTAATAGTCAAGTCTTGTTTATTTTTTATGTATTTTTAAAGTCCTCAATCAGTCCGGTTTCAAACCGTACTATGCGAGATGTGCTGTATTATAATATGTAATTTTAATTAAATTTGAATACGTATGAAACTAATTTGTAAGTTATATTAAATTTCTATGTGACGAGAGAAGACTTAATGAAATTAACTAATATAGCCCAGTCGGTTTAAGTTCAAGGGCGGAGGAGTGGAGTTACGCAACGCGCATTATTACGTAATGTAATTACGGGTTTGGGGAAAGTGGAGATGGCGATGGTGAAGTAAAGGTTAATGTAGCAAAAGTAAACACGTTTCGCT
This sequence comes from Nicrophorus vespilloides, assembly GCF_001412225.1. Lineage (NCBI taxonomy): Eukaryota > Metazoa > Arthropoda > Insecta > Coleoptera > Silphidae > Nicrophorus > Nicrophorus vespilloides. The sequence continues at coordinate 8,414 of NW_017098931.1, forward strand.
CGTATGTTTGTTTATGAAATATATCGTTAGTTTTGCGAATTGTTTGTGTAAATAATAATGAAAAAAAAAACTGTCAATACAACTTTTCAGTTTTATAAAATTTATAAAAAAATTATATATACACAATGCATTAAAAAAAAAACGTAATAGAACGTTGAAATTGTAGAAGCAAAAATTTCAAATTGAAAAGTCAGATTTAATTGTAGGAATTTCGTTGATAAGTAAAAGTTGCTTTAAAAAAAAACTTTACATAAGATTTTCCTTTATGCTTCAATAAATAAAATCTGTATAAATTTAAGAGGAAGTAAGAGGTTCTATTTTTATTTGATTTCATTTTGTAGGTAAAAATTGTAATAGCTTTTTTGAAAAAATTCTTTATGTGAAATTTTTAAAATTTCCGAGTTTTCGCTTTACATGAAAACAAATTATTTTCTCGCGTTTTTTTGTTGTTGTTGTTGTTATTGTTGTTTCTTTTCGAATCTGTTTCTTACATGTTGTTCCGTTCGTAAGGAATTACCTGTCCTGTTATTAGCGGTCTAACGCAAATGTGTGAAAATCTCATTTCTTTCCCACTTTGACTTTCACAATAAGAGAATTATTCCCATTCGAGAGCGCACACTTTCAAATCGACCTGCGTTTCTTTTCCGTTGCGGAATGATTTTTTTATATTATCATTGTTTTCTTTCATTAACAGATAGTTTTTTTGCTTTGGAAACATTACTTTGTCATGTAATTATTTATGTTCATAAATTTTAATTTGTATTTATTTAATAATTTGAAAATTAGTGATTTTTTATAAAAGTAGGGAAAATGTGGATGCGCCGGGATATAATTTATTTTTTTTCTTTAAAATTTATCTAATATTAACATCAGTAAAAAAACGTTGATAATTAATATAAAATGTGAATAATTAATTGTTAATTAGTTTCTTTAGTTATTTCATAAAACAAAATTTTCTTAACCAACTTAAGAATTTTCATCAATAATAAAGATGAAAATTCTTAAGTTGGTTTATTATTTTTAAATCTTTCTTTACCACCAATTACTTTACTTAAGTTTTATATAACTAATGTTAAATAAACATCTTTTTTTATATGAAATTTAAGTATCAAACGTAAGAAATTTATTTATTTTTTATTCAATTATTGACTTTTATTGTTTTTTTTTTCTTATTGAATTTAATGAAAAATTGTAGTAAAAATGAATTAATGTGGAGATTTTGATTCATTGATGTTTGGAACAAATTATGTAATGTTATTTAGCCTATTTATTTGTTCATTATAAAAAAATTCTTTGATGATTCTTATTGAATTAAATTGAAATATTGTTGAATGACTGAGTTAAATTGTGATGCATTGATGTGTGTGTGGTTTCGAATAAATTAGTCGATGAATGTTGAGCAAAGAGAACGAGAGTTAAGCTTTCCAGTGTATTGCGTTCGGAAAAATGAGTCGGAAAGCTCATTACTGCGTATGATGTTATTTGATAGACGGGGGTGGTGGTTGGAAAAAAGGGCATACCTACAGTCGCGTGTGTGTGTGTAGGTAGGTATGTGAGTAAAGGGCGTCCCAGAACGAGGACGGAGGCATCAAGTGCAGATCGATAACAGCGGCTAGACACGTCGTAGACACACATAAAATGAAGCGAGTGATGCAAATGGGACGAAGGCGAAGCGAGAGAAAGATGAAAATGTGGGGAGAGAAAAAAATGGGTTAGGCTCAGCCGCGCGCCGCCTACGTCTCTCGCCCCCGCCACACATGATCTCCTTTCAACCCCTTCGTCTCGTTACCAAATCCACCCCCGCGCGCATTTCCCCACCACCCAATTTTTATACTACGTGAGCTCCACTGTATATGGAAACGTTAAAAAATTCAAGCGAAAAATTTTCGCCCGGCGCAACTGGAAAAAATTGGAGAGGGGTTGAAAAAAAAATGTATATAAAATTGCACACGGTGGAATTTTTGCAACGCGCGCACTAGGGTAAAAATCTTTATCTACACCTACCGACCTATTTCTTCTTCATCCCCCCAAAAAAAAATATATATTATCATCAACCCTCATTCGATGTTTGCTATTCCTTATATCGTGAAAGAATTTTTTTTTTGGTACCGAAATTCCGCCGGTATTTTTCCTCTCATGAAAATCAAATTGGCGTCGCTGAAAAAATACGCGGCCGTGTTGTTTTAGCAAATAGCGGTTTGTTACTCTTTTTTTTTTTGGGGGGTGGCTGTGGTATTTTCGCTGGGGCGTCGCGACGTCGTCTCTTCTTGCCGGTCTGCGGCGTTCTGTGTTATTTTTCAATTTTTTTCCCCACTCTCTTTCCGCCCGAGATAAGCGTTAGGGGGGAAAACAGTGTTTTCACTGAAAACAAAGTCGGGGGGGATAAAAGAGCGCCGTCGCTTCCGGTCTAACCAAACCCCCACCACTGCCCGACTTACATAATAGGAATTATGATGGTTTTTTTTTCTTTGCTTTTTTAATGTTAAAGCTAAAATTATTATTTCAATCATGCAAGAGTACCCCAAAGGTATTTTATAAACAAACAAAAATATCTGTTTGGCTTCCAAACATTTTCAGTTATAAAATAAAAATCCTTAATTTTATAGCAAAATTATAATAATATAACTATAATAAATTCTTTTATTAATTGAAATTTATGCAGAGGAAATTTATGAAGAGATAAAGAAGTTTGTAAAATTATCATCTTTCCAACGAGCACACTTGCATCTTAGTGCTGTCTTCGAGTCGCCTGCTATGAGTTACAGAAATTAGGTTAGGTTCGGTTAGACTGGAATTTCTCGATAACCCCTTAAGATAATTATATCATCGACTACTCGTATGAAAGCTGACTGTTTCACCTTTCCAACGCAGATATTTACATCTTCATGCTGTCTTCGAGTCGCCTGCTATAATCTGCAGAAATTATGTTAGATTAGGCTTGTTATGTTTTCAGTCTTTCGTGAATTTCTCGACATCCCCTTAAGATAATTACATCATCGACAACTCGTATGAAAGCTGAATGTCTCACCTTTCCAACGCGCCTACATACATTTTCATGCTCTCATCGAGTCACCTGTTATCAGCTGTAGAAATTAGGTTAGGTTCGGTTAGGCTGATTAGATTTTCAACATATCTATACTTTTAACGTTTCTTTTTTTGTTCTCACAAACTGGAAATCTTCAATTAATGAAAAACTTGAATTAAGAGAAAATAAATATGAAAACGATATAAATATTGTCAATCATTATAAAATGTATAGATTAAAAAAAACCGGGATATTTTTCCAATTTTATTCTTACTAAATATCAATTTTTATTAAATTATGTATTTATATATGGGTTTTCTAAGTTACTGAAGAAATTAAAACAATTTAAATTTAGAGTAATTTTACTTTTATAAAAATAAATTTAGATCTACAATGTATAACAATTATCAAACTAAATATTTTCCTTTGTTAAGTTCAAGTTTTTTTTTTTATATTTTATTTATTGGCACATTTTGAAACGAAATTGCTAATAAATTCATTATAATAATGGTTAATTCGGTATAAAATGTTTTCTATAGTATTTCTTAAAATTGAGGTGTTGAATTCGATTTAAATAAAATTTTGCTTCACGCATTATTAGTTCAACTTGAAACCAACTTCCGTATCCTGATCCAAACTAATACGGTGCAAATGGAGTGTGAGAGAACGTGCGAGGGATATCCGGAATCCGTGGTTCGTGGCCGATCCGATCGTTGCATAATCATCGTATGCAATGCAATGCTAATCAGTCAGTTGCAGTCGACGTCTGGAGTGGCGTTTTTCACACGGAACGGCCCAGATAAACAAACAACAAGACCCATAGTCTTTTTTCACCCTTTTTTTTATTTCGTCCTTTCATTACTCTCCATGGGTGTGTGCGTGTGTGTATACGTATTTTCTTCTTTGCACAATGGTAATCCTCTCTATTTGCGGTGTAAGATGACAATACGAGATTCGTCCGCGCAGGTAGATTATTCAAATCGTACGCAAAATATGCGAAGACGGACGGATCAACATATCAATGCGTGTTATATAAGTGGCTCGATCTTCCCTTAATTCGGGTCCTGAATTATCCGGCGGAAAGGAGCGAATACTTTATGTTATTGTCGCCATGGCGACCGTTTCAATTTAAACGTTTTCCCTGGCGAACGAAGGAGGAAAAACCATCTCCTTCCTTTCCCGTCGTATTTCTGAAAAGTGTCTCCGCTGTAATATTACTACTATTATTATTGTATTCCCAACGAATTGGATATTTAAATTTCCCATACACACACACATTCCAATTCACATTTACCAATTTCCCACAATTTCTATTTTTACATTGAATGTAATAATAAGAAATATATTAAACAATAAATTATATTTATAAGCTGAGTTAATAATTTAACTTTAATCAATTTGCTCCAATAAAAAATTCAATTAGTTTTTTTTTAAATTTATTTGAACAAATATAAATTTTGAAAGTTTGCTGCTTTAGGTATACTTATTATCAGTGTTATTTATCTTATTTTTGCAAAGATTGTCAAAGAGAAATATGTTGTAATTTGTTTGATGAAATTGCTGATTCCTGAGCAATACAATGATTGGTGCCCAGAATATTTGAATGTCTTAGAAAGAATCATGCATATAATATATCAGAATTTCATCGAGATTTTGAATTATTTTGTGATCAAACGTTATGCAATGGACACACTCATATTCTGTCTCAAATGCTTGAAATCTCTACTCTTCACCAAACACGACGATTTTTTCAAAGTAATTATCTAATATAACACTAAAACAATGCTTGAATTGCTTGAATTAACATAATAATAAAGTAATAATGATGAAGTGATAATGATGAAATTAAGAATTTTTTTTTTGTAATTAATTTTGAATTTGTTCAATATTTTGTACCGTAAAAATTTAATTTAAATTAATATTGTTAACAAAAAAAATCCTATTAAATGTATTGTTTATAAATTATTGAAAATGTTTCTCATTGAAACATGCATTTATTTTAAATTCTGTCAGTTTTCAGCATTTATATCAAAACTTTATTTAGAAGCATTTTTACAATTCTGAGACCTTTAACAATATTTGCTAAATGTTAAAATCTTTGCTAAATTAATGTTTCTTTTTTTTAATTAATTGTACTAAAGATATAACCGATATAAAATATTGTTATAAAATGCATAGTTTAAAAAAATCCGGGATATTTTTCCAATTTTATTCTTACTAAATATCAAAATTGTTTACATTATGTATTTATATATGAGTTTTCTAAATTACTGAAGAAAGTATAAATTTATTAAAATAATTTAAATTTAGAGTAATTTTACTTTTATAAAAATATGCATTTATTTTAGTTTCTGTTAGTTTTCAACATTTACATTATTTATAAGTATTTTTACAATTCTGAGACTTTTAACAATATTTGCTAAATGTTAAAATCTTTGCTAAATTAATCAAATTTAATGTTCCTTTTTTTATTCATTGTACTAAAGAAATATGAAAACGATATAAAATATTGTTATAAAATGCATAGTTTAAAAAAGAAATCCGGGATATTTTTCCAATTTTATTCTTACTAAATATCAAAATTGTTTACATTATGTATTTATATATGAGTTTTCTAAATTACTGAAGAAAGTATAAATTTACTAAAACAATTTAAATTTAGAGTAATTTTTATAAAAATATGCATTTATTTTAGTTTCTGTTAGTTTTCAACATTTACATTATTTAGAAGTATTTTTACAATTCTGAGACCTTTAACAATATTTGCTAAATATTAAAATCTTTGCTAAATTAATCAAATTTAATGTTTCTTTTTTTTTATTCATTGTACTATTAAAATTTCATTCGGACACGATTTTTTTTCAATTTCCGTTTATTATTAGTTTCGTGTCCTTTACACCATTTTTATGAAATTATTTATCCATTTATTATGGAATAGTTAATAAAATAGTAAATTTTACTTAAATGAACACAAATTATCTTAAGTTTCATTCTTTCATCGTTGTGTCTTTTACACCATTTCCATGCGTTCTTTATTTTAGGGGTAGTTTTATCGTGTTTCATCCATGTGGCGCGGGATAGTGTGTCGATCATAAAACTGAAATTGACTTAGTCAGAACTCGAACAGAGTATTAAAGCCGCAAGTGTAACTTAATCTCCGGTGATTTAGTGCCGAGCGTAATTAAATCTCGGGTTGGAATTAGCCGGGGATCTAAAATTCCGTTCGGATGATTAAGTAATTGCAAACACGTTTTTAATTCCAATTAATTTATTTATTTATTTTTATCTATCCATTTTGTTTTGTTTTTTGAGGCAAGTATAAATGTCAGGCACAGATCGCTGCGTCCCGGGATTGATATAATACATAACAAAGCCTTATGTACTAGAAGTACATATGCAGTTTCGATGTGTATGTGTATTTATTTCGCTGGTGGGGGTTGTTTTCTTGTATTTCTTCTCCGTGCACTCGGTTTTTCTTCTATTTATTTATTTCTACTTCTCTCTCTTTGTTGCCCTCCCTCTTCTCATATATATATATTTTGTTTTCTTTCTTTATTTTCATTTCGTCTTCTGTTTCTTATGTGTGTCGAGGGGGGTTGGAAGGGTGCAGATGAAGAAGAATAAGGAAAAAAAAAGGGGGGAAAGAATGGGAGTGAGTGTGTGTGTTTTTAGAGAGAGGGAGAAATATAGAGGGCGCGCGCAAACCACC
>NW_017098931.1:15160-34284 GCF_001412225.1 Nicrophorus vespilloides
CCCCCCCAAGTCCTGCCAGTGCCTTCTACATCCCCCCAGACGTTACTCTATAATGTTTCATCCCCCCGCCCATCCAATAAATACACCTTCTTATATTTTTCGTAGACTTCCGCCGTACCCCGAGACAGGTTTACACTGTGTCGGAACGAGCTGAAGAGGAGCCGCGGGGGTGGAAAGACCGACTGACGCGCACGCGGAAGAAAATATTGGGGCACAATTGCACACAATCCATTAAGGGACATACATACTCCCTCACATACACATAGTTTTTCTATATACGAATACAGGCGCGCACAATAGAACAAAAGGTCCTTCCACTCCCCGACTCTCTTTCAGACACCTCACCGAAAATAATACAAGACCACTTACCCAACCTGCACCCACCCTGGAGCGCAGTATGAAAAAGAAACTAACAACAAAAAAAAACTTGAATCTGGACATACTTTTAACTGTACAAGTAAACATAACACAATGACCCAAGTACTTCAGATTTTTCTACGATGAAAATGTTTAATTTCTCTAAAATTTGATATAATGCTCATTTTTAGTAGCGTTAAAGATAATCTTGTTAGTATATTCGAGACAAACTTTTAACTATCCACGAAAATGGGCTTTAAAACACACTTCAACAATTGATATAAAAATTGAAACAAAAATACTTTTTTCTACCAATTTTATAAATAAAATATTATTAATTATATACATTAAGTAAACATTAAAGTGCGTTTTAATGTTAATTGTCTTGTATTTTTTTTTTGTATTCATTATCTTTAATTAGATTTTTTTTTATCAAAATCAATTTGAAGTATATTTAGTAACTAATAATTCAAAGTGAAAATGAAATTGCCACGTCGTCAGAAAAGATGGTTTTTCGTATTCTCTCGCTGTGAATTCCGTGCACATAGCTGCAGCAGCAGCGCGTTTAAAACCTGCGGATTTATAGTCTTGGCCGATGATCATCAAGTGCGTTCGAATGATGTGTCTGCGGAATAGGAAAGTAATGATGATGGTAATAGTAATAACAGCGATGGCATTCCAGCAATTATGCTACAAGATGAATAAAAAAAAATAAATAAATAAATACTGTTTATATTTATTGTACGTTGTGTCGTAAAAAAGGAACGTGCGACGAGTGTATAAAACCTATATTTACGCCACTTTATACCTTCCCCATTTGTACCCTAGCCTTCATCCGCCACTCGAGCTCACTTAACGTTTTCGAAATTTAATTAAGTTGCGTTTACACGAGCGTACGCGAATTTGCTCTCTCCCTCATTATTTGCATCCGTATAATATTATGTAATATATTTAATCAGCTTTTTCGTTCATGAACACATAATTAAACTATACGTTTCGGCGATGTATGATCATCTGTCTAAACAAGAATTAAAGCAATTCAATACAACGATAATGATTTATTTGTTTGCTTGGCAATCAATTTAAGTTGCTTCGAAATGCGCTGTTTCCTTAATGGCTAATTACAGTTCAGTATTGTTATTAGTTGAGTGATTACGAACAATTAGATAACAAGTTGAAGCCTATTTCGAGTTTCCCTTAATGACATTTGCGTATATTTTCTTGATATATCTTTTTCTAAGTGATGGTTGATGCTTGAAATGTTGGCGTGTATTTTGATTTGTTTATTTTTTTGTGTGTTTTGACATGTTATCGTTATAATTGGTGAAATTAAAGTAATTAAAGAACGGTCCCAAAAACGAAGTGGTTACCTTATTTCGTTTTGCGTCAAGTCTAGCGATAATTGGCGATTATATAATACGTTGAACGGAGGTAATTTATTGTGAGTTTGCATGCATAGATTTCAAATTCATATTATTTTTTGTCACAGTAATTCATTGTCAAATTTATATTGAGCGACGTTTACACTAAGTGTCGATTTGCATTGAAATTAATTAAAATTAATTGATTTTAGTAGTTTGGTTTAAAGTTAACTTTAATTAAATATGACTCTTATGTATTAAAAGTGACTTACAAATTATAATTAATCATGTCATCCGTTAATTTGTATATAAAGCTGCCTCCAGATTTCTACACTATATGTGCTATGAAACGTAAAAGTCTATAATAACTATTATGTAAAATTATACAAATATTTTAGTTATTTATTCTTAATTTGATGTTATGAAATTTACATATTTTATATATTTTAATGTTTAGTAAACTTGGATTATATAAAATAATTGATATTATTATTAAAAACTTGATTAATTTTAAAGATGCATCTGCACGTTAATGTAACATGAGATACTATAGAAGAACCCCAATTGTCAATGTAAATAAACTGGTTTCAGTTATTAAAATTTGATAGTTTGGTATAATATAAAGCTGCCTCCAGACTTCTACACTATATGTGATATGATACGTAAAAGTCTATAATAACTATTATGTAAAATTATACAAATATATTAGTTATTTATTCTTAATTTGATCTTATGAAATTTACATATTTTATATATTTTGATATTTAGTAAACTTGGATTATATAAAATAATTGATATAATTGTTAAAATCTTGATTAATTTTAAAGATGCGTCCGCACGTTATTGTAACATGAGATACTGTAGAAGAACCCCAATTATCAATGTAATTAAACTGGTTTTAGTTATTAAAATTTGATAGTTTGGTTTAATATAAAGCTGCCTCCAGACTTCTACACTATATGTCATATGATACGTAAAAGTCTATATTAACTATTATGTAAAATTATACAAATATTTTAGTTATTTATTTTTAATTTGATGTTATGAAATTTACATATTTTATATATTTTGATGTTTAGTAAACTTCGATTATATAAAATAATTGATATTATTTTTAAAAACTTGATTAATTTTAAAGATGCATTCGCACGTTATTGTAACATGAGATACTATAGAAGAACCCCAATTATCAATGTAATTAAACTGGTTTCAGTTATTAAAATTTGATAGTTTGGTATAATATAAAGCTGCCTCCAGACTTCTACACTATATGTGCTATGATACGTAAAAGTCTATATTAACTATCATGTAAAATTATACAAATATTTTAGTTATTTATTCTTAATTTGATGTTATGAAATTTACATATTTTATATATTTTAATGTTTAGTAAACTTGGATTATATAAAATAATTGATATAATTGTTAAAAACTTGATTAATTTTAAAGATGCGTCCGCACGTTATTGTAACATGACATACTATAGAAGAACCCCAATTATCAATGTAATTAAACTGGTTTTAGTTATTAAAATTTGATAGTTTGGTATAATATAAAGCTGCCTCCAGACTTCTACACTATATGTGATATGATACGTAAAAGTCTATATTAACTATTATGTAAAATTATACAAATATTTTAGTTATTTATTCTTAATTTGATGTTATGAAATTTACATATTTTATATATTTTGATGTTTAGTAAACTTGGATTATATAAAATAATTGATATTATTATTAAAAACTTGATTAATTTTAAAGATGCATCTGCACGTTATTGTAACATGAGATACTATAGAATGTAATTAAACTGGTTTCAGTTATTAAAATTTGATAGTTTGGTATAATATAAAGCTGCCTCCAGACTTCTACACTATATGTGATATGATACGTAAAAGTCTATAATAACTATTATGTAAAATTATACAAATATTTTAGTTATTTATTCTTAATTTGATGTTATGAAATTTACATATTTTATATATTTTAATGTTTAGTAAACTTGGATTATATAAAATAATTGATATTATTGTTAAAAACTTGATTAATTTTAAAGATATAGAAGGACCCCAATTACCAATGTAATTAAACTGGTTTCAGTTATTAAAATTTTATAGTTTGGTAGGAAATGTAGTTTATCTTGATGATTTTCGGTACGTTTTTGTGTTAATTAAGTGGTCGCAGTTGTATGTTATTGTGACTAGTCTTATACACAGTGTGTGTGCAGCTTTACATATTAAAATTTCATATATTTTACCATAAAGTTTGGTAGAAAATGTAGTTTATATTGACTTTCGACATGTTTTTGTGTTAATTTTGAGTGATTACAGTTGGCATGTTTTGTGATTAACTTAGTGCTTTTTTTTTGAGGATATAACAGTTGTTGCTTGTGAATACGGTTAAGTTGGCAATTGGATTAGAAGAAGCGTGCGAGTCGGGGGGTCTAGGTCTTCGTTGTTGGGGGTGGTTTGCATTTTTTTTTGGTCTTGGGGATGGTCGACGCGCGAAAGAAAAGCAGGAAATGCAACCAGACCTAAGCCCGAAAGCAGCAGAAGCAGTAGTCCTCCTCGCCCCCGCTTCTTACCCCCGGGATGACGAAATAACCAATCAATATTAAACTCCTTGCACTCAATACTATCTTCCGCGTGTATGTACATACATTTTTTTAGCATTTTTTCCTAGCTGCAGTTCTTTTTCTTATTTCTGTAACCCAGTTCTGGAGGCGCCGCCGTCTTCAGTTGGCGGAAAACACGGGAACTAAGTGCATCTAGATGCGCTCGCGTGCAGTCGTCGAGATAATGTGCGCACTATATATGTATATGTGTACCAGCGTCGTATATGTGCATGCACATGCACACACACACACGTAATATTCGCTCCCTCAATCTCTAACGAACGTGCTAATTAACTCGCTCTTACTACATGTGACTAAATTACCAAAGTGTTAAAACCTTCCTTTCTGCGACCGCCGCCGCCCCCAAAGTTCGCCGCCTCCACTCGTCTGCCGCAACTCGTACAACATCCTGGAGGACGGGGGCCCCGCGCTTGCGGAACGCAAAACGCATTTACTCTTACTTACTTACCGTATTACCACACCGTGACGGCAGCCGTTTTTAGCACCCCCCCACTCATTGACACCCCCCATCCCTACTTTTTTAATTACCCTCCGCATCCGCGCCCCGCTCGAAAGTTGAGCGCGCGACACCCTCAAACAGCAACAAGCAACAACAAGAAATAAGAAACAACAACAACAACTCTCGATTCCTATGCAACATAAAAGTTCCTCAAGAAAATATATTATATATACACATAAATATATTTGCATCGCAAAGTTCCTAATATCGTAACAATATTTTATATCTACATTACTACATTACAACAACAAAACACAACAAAAATATATCGAAGCGAAGAAAGAAGCGACTTCTCAGTGTTTCAAGTGTCTAAATAATCTATAAATATTATACATAAAGTAAAGTATATTAAATTTATACAAACAAGGGCAAGACAACTTTCATTATATTTCTATTTTCTTATTTCTAAAAATCATAAATTCTCTTTTTATCAAATAAAAAGGGTGGTTTTCAAATTATTAAATAAAAATAATTATTTAGGATGAAAATCTAGTAAGTATTGACAATTATTTCATAATATACAAAAAATAATCATAAATTAAAAAAAAAATATTACTACTAAAATAAATTATAAATCTATCTAAAATGGTTATAAGTAATTGATTTTATTATATATTCAAATAGAAAAGCAAGTTTGCTTAAATCTATTATTTTTTTTATAAGAATCCACAAATTTTAAATTATTAAGTAATTTTATAAAATTGGAAATACTTTTTTTGATTTGCAATTTATGAGAATTACAAAAACTGTAAATGAAATCAGAATCTTTATTAGCAATACAAATCAAATGTGGAAAATCAATGTTTAAGGATGAAAGATCGATGAAGTTGAAAAAAATAATTATATTTGATTGAGAAATATCTTTTTGGATTGATATGAGAAGCAATTACTGGAGTTTCTTCGTATTTGGGTAGGCGAATCAATCAAGTTGAATGCAACTAATTACGCGTAAGCTCGCAATTAAAAATGCAATCGTGATCCCAGGACCATTTAGGAATTCTCCAAAAAAAAAATAAAAATTAAATTATATTGCAACTACCCGAACTTAATTGGCAAAATAAAAACTGCATGCAGAGGAGGAAGACCCACCGACTTTCCAATTATTCGATCGCGGCTCAATTAATTAAAATTATATTTTTAATTGCATACAAATAATATTGATTGAGTATTGATTTTATTTATTTTGTTTGGGTTTTCAATCGAAGTACATTTTTTGATTCTAAATGTTACAAATAATTTGAAAAGAATAATCTAATTGGAATTGTTTAGTAGAACTTTGCGGTGCGATGAAGAATTTTGTTGTTGCAATTTCAGGATTTAGATGTAAATTTTTATAAGAACATATTTACATATATGCTTGTACGTTGGCGTTTTTTCAACGTTAGAAGGTTTGAGTAGTAAGTGCAGTTGCCTAATTTTTCTTCGTCTTTACTAAAAAAAAACTGTGGACATTTGGTGAGTGTGATTGTGTTATGGGTGTATAGATTCTTGTTGCGTTGAGTATAGAAGGTTAAGAAGATGACGGCTGTTCGCGAGGTTCCTGAAAGCGCCTTGGAGAGTTCGGACTCCTCGGATTCTTCTTCAATGAACAACAACGATTCTTCCGTGTCTGGAATACAGCTGTACAAGTCCGGCGCCTTCAGCAAGTGCAACAGCTTCGTGAACAAACTGGACTCGTACAACAACAACCAACTGCTGCTTCCATCTCAGTTCTACAAGACTTTGCTCGCGAAAGCAGTGCTTCAGAGCAACGACGATAAGGCTAACGTCTACAAGAACATGCTCTTCCACAAGGACCGCGACTTTGATCAGGTAACTGCCGGAGCGCGACGGATCCGGATGAAGCTGTCGACTAGACTAGAGAACTCTAGTTGTAATTGACCGGCAATTAGCTTATAAAATGTAATACTTTCTTACCAACGTCGTCCTCACCTCTTCGTCGTCGTCCTCTTCTGGTAGAGTGTTGAAACGCGCCATTTCGCCGATCAATTATGCAAATCGTATGCGTGTCATTAAGGATATCGCTTATTAATCGCTAAAGCTAACGAGACAGCTGAAATGATCGCGCTGCCGCCGCCACCACCGCCGCCGCCGCCGCCGGTCGCACCGAAACGCACACATCCTGCTGCAATGCACACATATAAACATTTAATGGATACCCGGTCGCATAATGATGATAATAATGCGAGTGGAGATATTAGCACTTTAAACTTAATGGCCTCCTTTTATAATCCAATACATTCCCAGCAAAACGACTGCAATATACACGTTTATTTCGGTACCACCAGAGGTTATCAAACCTTCAACATGTGTCGTGTCGTCTACACACTAACTGTTGATCATCATCAAAAGCTTCAATAAACGAGACACCCCCTGATTACGTAGAAACCGAAATCGATAATTACGTTGTGTGAATGCAACAAGTCCTCAGTAATTTATCACAAGCAAATTATGAAAGTCACATCATTAACAATTTAGTTTACAAATAATTACCTTACTTTTCAGACGATAAGACGCATCCAAAATTTATTAGATAATTAAAAAATATATATTTTTCTTTATTGTCATCGATAACATTAGTAATTAGCTATTAAACTCAGTTTATAAATAATTACCTTCACGATAAGACGCACTCCAAATGTATTATACAAATATATTTATTTCAAACTTTAAAAAAATGAAATTTAATATATAGAAATATTCACCAAACTGACTTTGTAAACTTGAAACGATTACATTTTTTACGTGGATTTCTTCTTGTGATATTTTCGGGTACCTGAATTCTTCGATGTAGGCAACTTTAATTACGCGTTTTAAATTATGCACGCTGATCTAATGATCTATAATTAGTATACGTTAATTCAATGAGAATTTTGATAAAAAATAATTTTCGTTGCATTATAAAATATTTAAAGATTATTGAATTAAGTAGATCCAATTGTTAATACATGATTATATCACATTAATTCGCTACAATTAGTATAGTTTTCTTCAGTCGAATTTTCAGTTTTGATCGTTTTTGATTTTTATATTTAAATTTGATTTAATCCATGAATAAATGTATGTAGGTTTTGTTATAATTATAATGCAATAAGAAAATATAATTATTAATCAATTATGAACGATTCATATCTTGATTTCTTCAATTATTATTAGTTGAATTTATGTAATAAAATATGCTAAGTTTTGATTGTGACGAGACTGAATGATTTTCTGCTCCCAATTCTGAATTATTATGTAAACTTGTGACTTTTAAAGATTATTGAATTAATTAGATATTATTGTTAATACATTTGTACTTTATGATTATATCACATTAATTCGCTATAATTAGTATAGTTTTGTTCAGTCGAATTTTAGGTTTGGTCGTTTTTGATTTTCATATTTAAATATTTGTTATTATTGCATTGCAATAAGAAAATATAATTATTAATCAATTATAAAGAAATCAAGATATTTTGAACAATTATATTTTTATGTCTTGCTTTCTTCTTCAATTAATATTCAATGAATTTACGTAATAAAAGATTTGAAAATCTTCTAGCAATTCTAAATTATTATGTGACTAAAATTGTTATTTGGACATTTTTGTCCTTGTTTTTGTTGTTGGATGAGATATTTTATGCAGTTCTTTCTTCTAGAAGGCTTTCGGCTGGGAAGGCGGTCAGAGCGGCGGTAGTCCTTCTGGTCCTCAATCCGGTGGTGTCGGCAGCCAAGGGGCCCAAGGACTGGTCCATTGGATGAGCGTGATGGCCGAGCACATGGATCCTGCCGTTCAGCATTACATGTCCTGGAACCAAGAGGTAAGTCCAACAATTTATACTTTCATAACACAACAAACGTCATCATCAATATGTGAAGTCCTTTATTTACGTTTTTTTTCTATTAAACAGAATCTTGACTCAGAAGAAACGTTTACTAACAAAAAAAAAAAGTAAATAACGCATAAAGCTTTCAAGACTCATTGAAGCTTTTTCCACTCGAGTGGAAAACGTCGCTTTTTTTTTCTGTTCATCGTCTGTCCTTTTATCTCGCGGCGAATGTTCATTTTTCGGAATGAGTCAATAAAATCAAATTTACGATATGTTTATAATGGGGTTGGACTTTTTTTTTTTATTGAAGCAAGGGTTGGTTGCAACAACAACAACGGCGTCTCTTTACCATTATTCGTGTGCTGTTTTCTTTCTTTCCTTCCTCTATTTCTTTATTCTGTCGAGCAATTGCGATGCTAATCAACCCTTAAAACGTCTCGTAAACTTGGCGCAAGTCACTAGTGGTCCATTGTGTAGCTCTGCACAATTAAATCGTCTCGTATTTCGTCGATACATAAAGTATTGGAAACGCAACAACCTCCCCTTTCGGAAGGGTTTCTGAGGTTTGGCGACGAAGGGTGGTTTGGTGGTGGTGATTGCCGATACCTCGCGCCGATTATACGTTTTTATTGACAGGTAAATACAAATACGGGGGGTTGGGGATGTGGGGCCCCCATTGACTACTCAGAGCACAATTAGATTAAAGACCATAAATCGATAATATCTGTTATTGTGTTGTATGTAATTGTGAAAGCCCTTTGTGCGGATGCTGGAAAAGCACGATTAATTCGCTATAAAGTAAACACGCCAACGACACTTTTATTAGATTGTAAAAAATTCTCTCTCACCCCCGTTTTTTTTTTTGCTGTTTCTGTTCAAACCGAAAACGCTCTCGTTCTGCAAACTCGATTAGGTTTCCGAATTATACTGTATACTATGTTTCCTCTCTCTATGTTCTTTTTTTTTTGTATTCACCGCCCAATAAAACATAATGAGTCTCTTAATTTAACCCCTTTTTTTAGCAAATAAATATACAGAGCGCTACATGAAACACGTTTTGTTTCACATGCTTTATTGAAGCTAGTAATTGAATTCACTTATTATTTACACACAAAAAAATTGTTTGATTTCTAAAATTTCATTAAATATTTCTTTTTTAAGTTTAAGGAAATGAATATATTTTCTTTTAATTTTATTATAGTTATTAATAGAAATTTTAAAATCAATTTTCTGACAAATTTGAAGAAATATTAACAATCTAATATTCAAGTTTCCAAAGTTTAATTATTGAATGTTTATAAAATGAAAATATTCAAATATTTAAGCTTCATTTTTTTAGAAAGGAAAAAAATAAGTCTTCTCCCCTTTGTTGACGTTTTTACTTTTTATATTGGAAGTGAAAAAAAGTACTTTGAAGGGTAAATACAGGTTTATTTACATTTATTTTTTTAAATTTAATTTTGAAGGTGTTTTTTTTCTGTGGAATTTAATAAATTTTAACAAATATTATTGCTAATGGATTAATTTTAGCGGTTGAGGATAGTGAATAGGAGGTTATTAGCTATGGGAAAGTAAATGTCGAAGCAGTTGGGAGCTGATTAAAAATGCGTCTTGCAATTAATAGTTCTTTGTGCGATGTTAGAAGCCTCCGGTGATAACCCGTTTTTCATTCCGTCGTTTGGAGAGAAGAGATCGTTTTTCTTGCATTGTCTATGATCGTCAGGTCTAAAGTCTTCTCGATTTGCATACGTGGTGCATATTTGGTCGAGGAAGAAAAAATATGCACGTTTTAGACAATGGCACAAACAACCCCCTCGAGATAATTTCCTTTTTTCTTGCTTCCTTCCTTTCTTCCTTCCACCTAGACCCAATGTCTTTTCCCTCTGTTGGCACGCACCCCACTGTTCTCACGACTCGCATAATCTATCTTCCATTTGTCTATGCCTTAATGGGCCGAGGCGACCGATTTGCATACAACACACACACACACATTCGGTATAGGTATGAAGGAGAGATGAGGTGCATATGCAGATGGGCTCTATCTCACGGGGAACCTCTTCACTACCGAGGGGATACCTCATCCTCTCCTTTTTTTTTATATATATATAATTCTATTTATTTATGCGAGCGCATTTGAATACTACCGGGGTAGAAAAAAGAGCGGTGCACAACCCTTTAATTTTTTTTTGTTCATTTCTTCCGTGGGTATTATCCGGAGGGGTCATTGTTTTTTTACAGCCCCGGGGCCACGGAAAAAAATCTGTGTTTTTTTTTGGTAGTTTTTTGAACTGGTTTATTTTTTTCATTCCTTTCCTGGATGATGATTGTAGTTGTAGGTTTTTTTTTTTGTAGCTGCATCTCTCGTTCTAGTGAATTAAGCGGAACGTTTTATTAAAATTAGGTTACGCAATTGAATGGACGAGCTTTACAATTCATTTTTTTTTGATGTCATAGAAGCGCGTAAAAAACTGGTACATATGTCTCTCTCTCAGGGTTCATTTTTAATTTATAATGTTTGGAAAAAAAATTTGGCTTTAGTTATTTTTTTTTTCTGTTCTTTGTAATAATTTATTTTGCCCTTTGAAACTGTCACGAATTCATTACAATCAAATTTTCATATTTTTTTTTGAGTTAATGTTTGGTAACAATTGTAACATAATTAACAAAATCTCATCCAAATCTAATTGTTAACAATTCAATTAAAATAATTATTTAATTAAGTTTCATTTTGTTATTTTTTTTGTATTTGAATAAGAAATTTATGCTCAAAATGTATTTAGTTTAATTAATAATATTAACAATTTTATCAAAAAAAAAAATCAATTAATTTAAATTAAATTTGGTTAAAATTTACTCAACTTGAATTCAATAAATTTTTAATACATTTTTTGGTATAAATTTTCTAATTTATTAAATACAAAAAACCTTGAAAAATATTTTTTGACTTATTAATTACCGAATTAATTAGATTTTTGTTTACATAATGATGATATGTTTCTCATTTATTTTAATGAATTGAACGAATGATGATGTAATTTTTACGTTTATTATACTAAATTTGGCAAAGTTATTAGTTTCATTTCTCTAGAAATCATCAATTAATTAATTATTTACCGAAAGTGACTTCTGTTGGTTTTAGACAACAAAAAAAAAATGATAATCATATATCAAAAAGTCAAATTAGCAAACAGCAAAAAAAAATCGAACACGCCTCCAGTTATTGACTTGCGGATGTAAACCCAATTAATCTCACTCTAGGATTATACTAACCACTAAAAAAAAAAGAGATCACAATTACCGCTTAATGGGCCCCTAAACATGCTTCTTTTTTTTTTGTAACCAATTTTTTTTCTCATCAACTCAATTTTTTTCTCTCTAAAACTCATTTTTTTTCTCTCGTCTATTTAAAGTTACACGAGGAAGTGAAGAACGAAAAAAAATGAGCAGCGCTTTCAAAAATAGCAACCCCAATTGCCATATGAATGTGTGTATTTTTTTTTTGGTAGTTACGTGGAGAAAAAATGCAACACTGCGAACAGGTTTAGTTTTTTTTTTGTTTTGTTTTTTCATGATGAGGGGAAGAAGAAAATAACTTTTTGGGGGCGAAAAACGTTTTTTTTTTTAATTGCTTGTTTTCGTTGCGGCCGAACGCAAGGGAGATGACGTTTTCGTTCCACAATTATATATTCTGTGTTGTATTTTTTTTTTTCGACTTCTTTATTTTCGCTTCGGCGAGGGATGGTTTTCAGTCGAGATGATCGGAGACAAAACAAATTTGTTAAATGCGGAATTTGTTATTTTTGGAATTTGACTAATTTGGATAGTTTCGAGTGATTTTTACATTTTAAATACAAAATAGTTATTTTTTTATGTTATTTTAGAGTATTTTGGATAATTTCTTACAATTATTAATAAAATTCGTTTATAAATTTAGTATTAAAAAAAAATAATGGTTTTTTTGAGAATTGGGACAATTTTTGGAATTTGATTATAGTCTGGATAATTATGAATCAAATTTAGTATTTAGTTAGATTTATTATTGAAGAAATAGTAAAGTTACAATTGTTATTTTGGAGAAGTGAAAATGTTTGGAAATTGCAAATTAATTAGTTTTTTTTTCTAATTTATATACGAAAAAAAAAAACGATTAAATAAGGAAAGAAAACTTATTTATTGGAATGAATGTTGTAATTATTGTTATATTCAAATATATTATTGTTGTTTATTGGGTAATTTGAGACACGAAAATAGATTGTTTTATTTTTGTGAGATTCTAAGTTAAGAATAGATTTTTTTTATGTTGAAGGAAGTTTTTTTTTGTGGATCATTATGGAAAGCGGACTTTGATGTATTGTATAGTATATTTCATTGTCGCAAAAGAAACGAAGTTCCGAATTTCCATCTTTTGACGTAACAATTACATAACAAAGATGTGTGTTATTTTTCTCCTATTTTTTCGTTGATCGATCGAAGGGATCGAGAAGGAAACCGAATATCTTATTAGCAATTGCTCCGCTCCTAATGGGAATCGATTAGATGTTTGACGTTCCCAATAAAAAATCGATTCAGTCAAAATAAATAAATAGGTCTTCTCGTGTGCTGCTGCATTGTGCTGCGGATGCGGCGACGCTTACCATTCTTCCGCATGTGAAGTGCTCCGGTGTGAAAAGGCCATTGTCTTGAGTAGGGAATCCCCTTTCCCGAAGCGCACTCACCCCAACTGAAGAAGGGAAAGGGTTCAGTTCGGTATGGTCACCCTTCCGGGATCCGTCGCGTCGTCTTCCCGAATTCCCTTGCATAATTCGCTCATTAGAGATAAAAAATAGTGTCCCTCCGTGGGTCACACATAAAAAGAAAGAAAGAATGAAAAGCCTTAGAAAGGAAAAGACTAAAGCCCCTTTGTGTCCTAATGTTCTTCACCTATGCATAAAAATCTGCATAGGCATTGCGTTTAAGATGCGAGAGGGGGTTGTGGACTAGTGAGCGAAGCCGAGAGTCTTCGGCGCATAATTACACGCACCCCATGCACTTTGCTACCCCTTTGCGTGCGGATGGAGCGAGAGAGAATGGGAAAAAAAGCGGGTAGAAATAAAAGACGGATTACGGCTTTTTATTCATTAAGCCCTTAAATATATGGGATGAGCAGAGAGAGAGTAGTAATATGCAAAGGAAGCCGTGGAGGTTTGGATGCACGTTTTTTCGTGTGACCGTGCGACGACGGGTATTATTTTATACACAATTTTTTTTTTTTTTGTATTTCATCCAACCCTTCTCCCATTTTTGTTTTGTCTACTAGGGGTACTGGAAATTAGGTAGTTCGTTTGCATATTTGTTTAGATTTTTTTTTTACCACTTCCTCTATAAAAAAAAATCATTTTTTTTTGCCATCCCAACTGATTTTTTTTTTCCTAATAAAGGTTTCCTGTTTCACAATCATCCCTTATTTTTTTTTATTAAACCGTATGCAAAACAATTTTTTTTCTAGATTAACGTTTTTGATTTATATATTTTTAGGGGTTGCGCCAATTTACGCATTCCTATTGCAGTTTGGAGATTAGTTTTTTTTTTGAAATTTATCGTTGCTGGTTCTTCGGACTTTGGGAGTCATTTGAGATGGGCGCGGGTGTCCGGTTTCACCCCACTCAGATCATTAGGGCTTTTTTTTGGAAATGCCTTTCTTTATTTCTTTCCTTTTCTTCTCTCTTTCTCACCCCTCGCGCCGCGACACGTTTCTTCACTCAAGAATCCACTTTTTTAGTGGTGAGGCCTTCTTCGACGCACATCTTCTTTTTTTTCCCTCCTTCGTCCATTAACATGCGAGCACATGTGGCATTTATGAAACGTCTTAAGTATGCTGAAATCCAGATTTGTCTGCCCTTCGCTCTGTGGATGGAGGGTGGGATGATGGTAACCGGAGCGGACCTCACGGATTCCCAAAAAATCACACTTTCTTAAGACGTTTCATTTTTTTTTTGTAAAGAAAACTTTGGATCTGAATACATCAAAATACATTCAAATTCTTAAAGTAAATTTATAAAAATATATATTAAAATTGATTTGTAAAATAATCAAGATTTTGCGAAAAATTGTTAAGAACTTGGATTAACAAATTGTGAAAAATGTTACTAAAATATATAAAATTAATTTTGGTGAAACTACTTGTACTTTCACAAGTAATCAAAATAAGTAAAAAAAGGATAATTTGTGTACTAAATACTAATAATCTAGCAATTAATGAAATAAAAGTAATAAAAAATATGATTAAATTAAACTAAGTAAAATTTATATAATAATACAATGTAATATTTCCAAATTTTAAATATCGATTTTTGTCATAGTCTACTAAATGTAACAATTAAATGTAACAATTAAATAAAAAAATCTAATCCAATTAGTTCCGAAAATATAAATATTTTTAAGCACATTCATCTTGTCGAATTATTTTAAGCGTGAAGAGACAAAGTTTGTAGAAGAAAAAACGTGTGCACCATTAGTTCTTCTAGTGGCGCATTTTTTTTTTATAATTCTTCCTGACGACGTGAGGGGAGACATTCTTCTCGCACATTTCTTTCCTTCCAGTCTCATATTTTTTCCTCTCTCCATTCTCTCACACACGAAACTAATGTTAATGATTTCGCGATGCAAATGCGCCGAGAAAAGGTGTTCTTAATTTATGCCCATCTCCTACCACCGCCGTTTTATGCAGCAACAGCAGCAGCAGAGACAAATGAGAGATAGATTTGAGTGCGCGAGAAGGATCGTGAGAAACGCAAACTGGAGACCTCCTCTCCTTGTTTTGGTCGTGGTTCGGGGGATGGTCTAGGATGATGATGATGATGGAACGCGAGGAAGAGGAATAATAATGATACGCATACATATATAAAAAAAAAAGATGACCGAGGGGGTTCCCCATTCTTCTGCTGCAACCACTTCTTTCTTTCATCCTTTTTTTTGTTTAATCGCTTAAAGGATTGCCTGGGCTCTCTCCTTCGTATGCAAATCGTTTCCTATTTTGAACGGCGCATTAGAATATAGGAATATTAATTTCGTGTGCGGAAAAGAAGGGATTCATAATCTTCGGACCCCAAATGCGAATCCTTACGCTCCGCCGATTCATCTCCAATTAAATCCTATTTAACACGTGGTTTATCACTAACGAAAAGCGGTTGCATCTAATTAAAATACGCACAGTAAAAAAAAACGTTATATTAAAAATTAGTTTATGAAATGTATTCACAATTAGATATTTAAATGATAATAGAAAATATTTAATACTTAATCAAATTTACTAGCAATTAATCGAATATTCTAATCATTTTTTTTATTGAAAACTTAGAAATAATTGGAGAAGGAAATATTAGATATTATTAAATAATTTTATTTGTAATTTTTTCAATAATAAATCTAATAAGTAGGTATTAATTATATCTAATAATAATCACATTTATAGACCAAAAAAAGTAAGTGAAATTATAGTAAATAAACAAGGTAAAAATTATATAAATATATATAAAAA
The DNA here is from genome assembly GCF_001412225.1 of Nicrophorus vespilloides. NCBI lineage: Eukaryota > Metazoa > Arthropoda > Insecta > Coleoptera > Silphidae > Nicrophorus > Nicrophorus vespilloides. Next base: position 31,340 of record NW_017098931.1, read on the forward strand.
TATATAAAAGAAGATAGATAACTTAGAGTTGTAATGAATACGAAATCAATTAACTAATATTGAAAATCTTACCTTTCCAATGAGCCCATTGACATCCTCATGCTGACAAGTTTTCGACTTCTACGAGTTGTTAAAAGTGTAAAAGTTGAAAATGTACTATTTATATAATAGAACATAAATCATAAACAAAGAACTGATTTTTTTTACAAAATTTTGTTAAAAATTGAGATTTTCATTTTTCCTTGAACAACTCAAAAAATAATACAATTTTTTTCATATTTTATCGTGGATAAGCTTTATAAAATATGTTGCGTAATTACGATGTTCAGTTTTGCTAGAGTAACTTTTGAAACTTTTTTTTATATTTCATTATTGCATAAGAAAGGCTGAAACCATTAAACAATTTTTTATGTAACAAAAGTTACGAAAATCTCTAAAAAATCTTAGTATTTGTCTCTTTTAAAATATTCTATTAAAATTTCTTTCGGAATTGAATTAGTTCTTAATTATTTTTTATGATTTGTGCAAATGTTGAGGGTGCAATGAAAACAATAAGAAACGACAAACGGAAGGATCGTTTCCTGATTATGTGAGACATTAATTGATGGAGGAGGACATTTGCATTCGCGTCTGGAAATCTGGGGGCGCAATAAATTACGAATATTTCCTTATCCATTCTGCCACATGTCAATAATACAATTACCCACATTACACGATTCGAGCTCGGAATTGGCTGGAATCCACACACAAACAAAAAAACCACGATGGGAATAAGGAAAGAATGGTTTTTCGAAAAAAAAGGAATTATATAAATACACAAATACGATGCGGGTCAATGTCAAACAAAGAAGAGAAAAAACGAATCATTATATTGAATTTATTACGTACTCTCTTTTATTTCCATCTCTAATTCCATTATATTTCGTTTACGCAATTATTAACGATCGTTTAAAAATAATATTTTTTTTCAGTCGCAATTATTTACACTAATCAATTTTTTTGCGCAATTTGTTCCTTCACCAACGTCAATTATTAACCAATTGCAGGGCGTAGTTTATTTATTTATTTTTTTTAATTATTTATTATCTGCAATTAAGCAAAACACGTTTTGGACTTTTATTGTCGCCTCTTCTGTGAATGACTTTAGGTGTTCTTTTCTTGAAGATTACGTAAAAAAAAAATGGGATAACTGTAAGTTAATATTTGGTAAAGGGTTGCCCGTCGGTAATCGTCATAAAGAAAACGACCGTAGGAAATGCTCGTAAACTGTCGTCGTCCCTTGAATACGTGTTCCCTTCGAGTTATGAAGTTATCCGGTAATTGCGGTCTCTCCTTCAATGTACTGTTACGCAATTGCCTTTATAAACTTTAGGACCCTTCGGACATTTGCCTGTTATATAATTTTTTTAACAGTATATTTTGCTGTAATCTTGTATTTCCAAGCATATCTTCAGTTATTATACAATTTTTGTTTATAATTAATTAGAAATGTATTAATTTACTGAAAACGTAATAAAAATAAGATAATATTGTTTAATTTGCAATTAAAAGATAATCTTGAATTGGCAAAGCTAGTAAAACCAATTTCATGCAGAATGGAAGACGTAAATCGTGAAGTTCATAACACAGTTTTCAGATTAATATCCTGATCCTTCGTTTGTTTTTTGTGTGCACGCTCTTGTTAGTTTTTTTTTAACGATTCATAAAAGCCGTGGCGAAGTCTGTTTACGAGCTTTAAAAGCATCGAACGACGTTGTTTTTCGGGACTTAATTGATTAAAGCATTCACATCCCTTATAACTTATCGATTTTTTTTTTGTATCTTTTTGGGTATTAATTCCACACGGATTAGTGTTAAATTGATCAAAAACTTAAGTATCATTTCGTGTTTGCTGAGGATTTAGAATTAAGGATTAAAATTTACGATTTGTAATAATATTTTGAGGTGAAAACTAACTAAACTTTCTTAACTTCGTAAAGAAACTTGATGAAGTCTTTGATGATTATGGAACATTAATTGGAACATTCTTTTTTCTTTTAAGGTGAGATTTGAAATATATATTTTTGTTGGAGATTTCTAACAATTTCTTTAAGTTAATGGTGATATTATATTGTTGACCTTTGAGTCGTAAATTTGTATCAATATTTTAGTTTTATGATAATTGATGTTGAAAATGTGTACAGACGTTTTGCTTTGAAGATTTGTAACTATTACGTAAAACGAATTTAAGTGAACTGTTTAAGGTTTTATAATGTCTTTCGTGGTGATTTTAACGGTAATTTTAATTTATATTGTACTTTCGCCCTTTCGGTCGTAAATGCCGTCTTAAAAGGCCGAAAGATTACGTAATTTTTCGAAATGTCCAACTGTGCATTTATTGTTGGCTCGTTTTATGGTGGATTTTGGTGAGATTTTAAAACAATTATGTAATGTTGATTTTTTTTAACTTCGTAAAGAGACTTGATAAAGTCTTTGATGATCATGGAACATTATTTGGAACATTGCGTTAAAGTTAACAGTAATTTCTATTACATTTTTGTTTCCTTTTTTAAAGTTAATTTTGATATATCTTTTATATTATATTGTTGACCTTTGAGTCGTAAATTTGTATCAATATTTTAGTTTTATGATAATTGAAGTTGAAAATTTGTACAGACGTTTTTCTTTGAAGATTTGTAACTATTACGTAAAACGAATTTAAGTAAACTGTTTAAGGTTTTATAATGCCTTTCGTGGTGAAGTTAACGGTAATTTTAATTTATATTGTCCTTTCGCCCTTTCGGTCATAAATGCCGTCTTAAAATGTCGAAAGATTACGTAATTTTTCGATCTTTACGAAGTTAAGAAAATCAACATTACATAATTGTTTTAAAATCTCACCAAAATCCACCATAAAACGAGCCAACAATAAATGCACAATAGAATCCTATGCACAGTTGGAAATT
>NW_017098932.1:0-828 GCF_001412225.1 Nicrophorus vespilloides
ATAACTTAAGTTTTGTAAAGTACTTAAAATATTTTGATTTGTATACAAATTTTAATTAATATTTTTTTATATTAATCATTTTACTTTTCTTCAGCAGTTCAAAGTTATAATGTTGTGTAGTATCAAGTAAGCACGAAACTCATTGAGTTCTGCAGTAATCCATTCAATTCGTGACAGAAGACCCCAAATCAAAGACTTCTTCGAGGCCCAAAAAAAAAAGAGAAAAAAAAGAAATGAGAATCTCCAGCAAAACGCATTCAACTTTAATCCTGATTACACAACGTTTTTTGCAACAACAACAAAAAAAAACCGAATGAATTATTCATCACTATTTAGCATTATAAACAGCGGTGCCATATTTCCTCCCCGTTCCACATTTCTTTCACTTTTATCCTTATTTTTGCACCGCACGTTCGAGTGTATTTTCCAGATGGCAGAAATGTATTTAAAGTTTCCGATAATTCAAGTCGTACACACATAAATAAAGTTTTATGTATATATTTGTGTACTTATGGCTGTGTGTGTTACGTAACGGATCCCATGCAAATTACGTACACTTTAATGCAGTTTCAGGACTGCCGTAAATCACGGCCCACTTATTACGTGTGTTAATTACGTGTTCGTTTTGACCACAATTGTTCAAATTTTCTAATTGTTTTCACTCTTTTTGTCTTTCTAGTATGATTCCTGTAATTTACGAGTACGTAGTCAACGTAAATTTTTAGGCTCTATCACTTCTATGTAATTATATTTTGTTAAATTTACTTATGGTTACCATGGTTACCAATTACAGTTAAATTACATTGACAGTTATAATTGACATTTATG
>NW_017098932.1:835-1516 GCF_001412225.1 Nicrophorus vespilloides
ATTTAATGTCCTTGTAATTCAGACGAAATGATCTGAAATTAAAGTATGAATGCGTCAAGGAAAAGTGAAATTACGAAATGAAAAAATAATAATTTAAATAACTTGTCAAATTTTATTAAACTTATCATCTTTTTACTGATGTAAATTGAAAAAAAATAAATCAAAGTCAAGAAATCAATGAAATTTTTATCATTTTCTAAACAAATCATATTTGTTGCAATTTATTAGATAATTTTGATTAGAAACAACAGATTTGATTGATTACATCTAAAAAGTGAAAAGTAAAATGATTAATATGAAAAAAAAAATGTTTAAAATTTGTATAAAAATCAAAATATATTGAGAATTACATTTAAGAAAATTTGTCACAAACATAGGAAAAGGTTACAAGTAAGAGGAAGAAAAGTAAGAAAGCTAAGGAATTAGCAGACTTGGCTTTACAAATAGAACAAAATTTGTAATACATAATTAGTAGATAGGTATTTCTCGTAAATTTGATGTATTTTTTGTGTTTAATAAATATTTTCTATGTAAAACTAAATTTTCTTGTTACATTTATTTTTTCTTATATTTCAGGAGTTTTTATTTTCAGTATATATTTGCATTATTGTATTCAGTGTAGTACTGCAAATATAATGTCTAAACCTAAAGAACATGAACGAACATCAAAGTAATTTATAA
>NW_017098933.1:0-19409 GCF_001412225.1 Nicrophorus vespilloides
GTCGGTTGATCTAACACTGTGCGCAATATGTAACAACTTTATGAAAATTTCAATATTTTTCCCACAATTCTTATAAATTGCTTCAATATCATTAAAAAAATGTATAAGAAAAATTTAAACGTTTAAAGGTTATAATTGACGTAAGATATTTGATGTTTCTCTCAGTCCATAGGCGTCCTGAACGTGTTAATCATTGTTTAATTGGTTGCAAACACTTGCAACATTAATCAAGTTCGTAACATGTTAATTGTTTAACAGTTGAAGTAATCCAATAATAATATTTGCTATAGAAGCAAATCCATTTAACCTCAACATTACTAAAATAGATATTGTTTTCTTTCTGCCAACATTTCATGATAATAAGTCTTTTAAAAAATTCTGAAGGTGAAGGCATTAATTTAACCTTCACATTGTTTACAAATAACAGTTAAAATTTACTAGTTTTTAATACGATTGATAAATCTAATTTGACAGTTATGAAATTGTTACTATAGCAACAAAACTATGTTGTTACAGTTTGTATACGAATCTTACTTATCTTAGAGTTGATACATAAATCTTGGCCATTGCATTTAGAACAGTTTATTTCAATTATGCTGAATGTAATTGGGTTAATTATTCGACTATTCTCGAAATGCTGTAAATAAAAAATAAATAAATAAGAGATACTGGCATAAATCACTGGGAGTCGGTCGACCTTCTGGGTCACTGTTTTCAATTAGAATTTCAAGTTTCGTGTCTTCCGCCCACGCGAATTGGCTCCGATCCAATCGATGATTTACATTACGGTATCCATTGAATAATTGCGAGAAATATCGTTCCTCGTCGTATGTCATCGAGCGAGCTCTCTGTGGCTTCCATCCAAAATAAATCCTCGATGGTTTATTTATCTTGTGCATCCATCAACAGTCTCACCTCTTCTTCGTGATGGAATACCTGAACGGCGGCGATCTCATGTTCCACATCCAGCAGTCCGGAAGATTCCTGGAGCCGAGGGCGCGTTTCTACGCGGCGGAAATCGTTTCCGGTCTGAAGTTCCTCCACAGCAAAGGCATCGTCTACAGGTATTATCAAAAAAAATCATCATCATCATCAAATTACCAATCGATTATTTTAGGGATCTCAAATTGGACAACATCCTGTTGGACTTCGATGGACACGTCCGCATCGCAGATTTCGGAATGTGCAAACTGCAGATCTTCCTGGACAGGACGGCGGATACGTTCTGCGGGACACCGGATTACATGGCTCCTGAAGTAATTCGACACGTCTTTTAAACATTTTGTTACTTTTTCGAATCTTTTGCAGATCATCAAAGGTCAACACTACAACCAGAACGTGGATTGGTGGTCCTTCGGTGTTCTATTGTACGAGATGCTGATTGGACAGTCTCCTTTCAGCGGTTGCGACGAGGACGAACTCTTCTGGTCCATCTGCAACGAAAGGCCCGTCCTTCCACGTTTCTTAAGTCGAGAAGCTAACAACATCCTTACTCTGGTTAGTAAACAGTACAATATGTTCATTCAAATTGATATGTTCAGTTAAAAAAATGACATTATGTAATTTATGAATTTAAAATGTCAATTTGACGTACCTGTCAATTTGACTGATTAATGTTACATTGACTTTCAGCTGTTGGAGAAGGATGCGACGAAGCGACTTGGTAACAAATTCTGCTTGCAAGGCGATATTCAAGATCAACCCTTCTTTCATCCGGTCGACTGGGAGCTGCTGAATCTGCGGCAGCTGGAGCCACCGTTCCGTCCAAATTTGGTAAACATGAAGATTCTCGTGTAAAGTTAGACTAATCTTTAAACTATTGATCATCGTTTGCAGCAACATCCGCTCGATACTCAATACTTTGACAGAACCTTCACGGCGGAGAAGGCGAAACTCACGCCCATCAACCAGACCATCCTCCAGTCGATGGACCAGACGCAGTTCCAAGGCTTCAGCTACACGAATCCGAACGCCACCGATAGATAGGATTAGCTGAAAAGAGAAGATTGCATTCTTCTTTTGTTTATTGTTTTTTTTTTTTATTGTACTATTTACCAACACTACTATTAGAATTAACGTTTGTTGATGGTAAAAAGAGAAGTGGAGAAAGCTTTAATCTTAATGTTTCTTGTACCTTTGAATTTGTCTAAGTCTAATTTATATTTATACATAAACATTATATAACAATGTATAGTGCGCATCTTGTAAGTTAGGTCCCGAGAGGCTATATGAAGTAAGGCAAAAAAAAAGAAGTTAAATAACGGTGAAAAGTATTTATTCGTGTTTGTAACATTTGTACGTTGTATTTTTATTCATCACTTCACAATTACGTTTCGTTTCTTATTATTATTATTACTATATTTTATTTGTTTATTTTTGCATTTCGTCCCACGTGAAGAAGAAAAAACTAATGAAGATTCAATTCCATCGAGATTTGTACTTTGGAAAGATCCTAGGTTTAAGAGAAAGTTTTAGTCGTTGTTGTGGTACACATGATCACACACATAAATCAAATGAAAGTTGAGATTCAGGTCCTATTATTATTATTATTTTATTTTGTTGTTGTATTATGTTGTTAAGAGACGAACGACGTGCGCGCATCGTCTCAAAAAAATTGTACTCTATTGAATAAAATCGAATTTATTTAGTTAATTCGTGTACTCGATGCCGAACGGCGGAAGAATCACCTGGCCCGGGTTCATGGGTCGTACCTTCATCACCTTCTACAAAACAATGGATTTGACAGTGATCAAATGAATCCATGGTAACATCACGTAGGTTGTCAAGGTAACGATATGGACTTACCGGTTCTATGTTGACTTTATTGAAGTTCTTCCTTCGCTTCATCCTCTTGGCCACATCCAATCGTCCTTGATTTTTAGGTTTCTTGACGAAATACGGAACGAGACTCAGATCGTAATCCGTTTTCTTATTCAGCTCGGCTTCTTCCTCGATCTTCAACAGCTCATCTTTATTCCTGTAGAACATGCAGCAAGCTCTGATCGTGAAGTAGTAAAGAACCTCGACTCCAGACAATAGGCTGAATCCAAGAAATAACCCGGCGATACCACCGAAAGAAACTGTAATGAATTTCAAAAAATTGATACATCAAATTGACAATTCATCAAATTTAACCTAAAAGATCGACCCATCCGAAAAGCACCTCCCTTTTGTACCTGACCATTGGCCAGGACACGAATTCTGTTTCTAAAGATGAAGTAAGTTCATCTGATCTGAAATTTATTATGAATTAAAAAAAAAATATAGGAACAAAAAATGTATACCCAAATTCGTTGAGTTTCTCCACTTCGTAAACGGTATTCGAGCAACCGAGGAAACATTTGCACTTATCCACGTCTCGGATTTGCTTCAGGTGATCGGAAATGCAACCTAATTCCATCAAAGTGCATTGTCTGTAGTTGATATCAGAAGTGTAGAAGTGAGGTACACAACCACAAAGCCTAAAGCATTATTTTTTAATCCGAATATTGTTATATGATCAAAAATCTTTACTTTATCGCAGTATCCATTCTGCATTGTTTGGTGCACGCCGAATAAGTGTACAAGTTATCGATCTTGAGTTTAAGTTCGTGCTCGAAAACGCAGTGCCTTTGCTTTATGCTCAACTGTTTTGCATCTTCTGTCGTATACGTCTGCTTCACAGAAAACATAATTTTGTCCACCCTGTAGTCCCAAATGTGCTGCGGTTTCGATTCGATTCCAGGAATCTCATCCGAATTGTGAATATAGATCTAAAAACACAATCCGATTAGAAACTCAATTTTACAGTTGGTACAATTCAATTGTATAAGTTCCATTTATCCACCGTGATGGCGCCACTTAATACGTATGACTTATGCAACACGCCAACACCTTATCATCAAACTCTTAATATAATTTATAGAACTATACCGAATAGTTGTAGAGTGGATCTACATCTGCTACGGACATCTTCAAAGACCATTTGCTGTCCGTTTCCTTGATATACTTCATCTCGAATGGCGGATTTTCATCATCAGACCTTAAACGTCAAACTGTCATTCACGCAAAACTTTTTACTATAACTTTTTAATCCAAATACCAAGGAGATTTCAGTTCGTAGTGACGCGAATTGAAGGAATAGCAGTATCCGGATTCGGTGAAAACCGGAAAAAAGTTTTCGCAGCAGTTGTACGATCTCGATTTGAACATGCATTCCGTCAGTATATCGTCACAAGGATTCATCAACTGTCAACAAAACAATAACTGTCAAATTTGATTGAAACGCCATCTATGCGAATACTGTAAACTAAAATTTAAGTTACTTTGAAGACAAAAGCTTTAAGATTCACATCTTCAGCTAAATAATGGCTTTCGGTGTAATCCTTGAAACTGTTGATGGTTGTGTACGATAATTGCGTGAGCTTCACGATGAAATCTTTCAATTTCTCTTTATCATCGACATCTTTCATATCGCTGAAAAATTATTCATTATTTTGTAATACAATTAATAAAAAGTTGGTGTTTTTTTTGGAAAACCTTTGGATGAAATCGTCGATGATGCTTTCGTTGCTAGGGACGCTTTGACAGATGGTAACCGCTGGAAACGGCACGTCCCAGGTGTGAAAGTCTGTATCCAAACCTGTGATCGTCGGATTCGTTTGGAACTTCTCCCAAAGACTAATGATGATGACTACAGTCGCCGTAGCACCGATTCCGACGCACATGAACCACAGAAACCTACAAACAATTAGAGGAAAACAATTTTTTTTTACAAAATTTACAAGAAAAATCACTTTTCAATCAGAGGTCTTCCAGTTTCCGCAATGTATCTAACTCCATGCAGAGTGCTTTGTTCGAAGAAGATGCGACCTTGGTGCTCCCAACTCGTCTTCAGCAGTTTATAATTGCTGGTGGATTTTCTAACTTTAGCGCTTTTTCGTTGTTGCATCTTGCGAAGTGATCCGCGTCGTTGTACATTCGTCATCGACGTTTTGTATGATACGATCTCAGATTGCTTTCAATAGAGCTTTGATAAAATACATCCATTGTTCAATCGTCGCGTCTATTATGTAACTTTTATCCATTCCATATTTTTTTTCTTCTACTTTTATCGATCAGTATTAAATTGCAGCGGAATTGTTCGATATTCTACGAATAAAATGTTTATGGTGCGACCTAATAAACAGTAATAAATTCATAACATCTCTAATTAGTCGATTGAGGAAACATTATGAAAGTAAATCTGGGAAGGCTATGAAAAATGACATAAAATCACTCGTTTTTTGTTTAATGAAATTTAATGGAAGGTCTTGAAAAACAAAAACGAAAACCATTAAACAGTTATTTTATAAACGTCATATTTATTTACTAGAAATTATATAATTGTATATAACACATTTTCTATTGTTATATAAAAACTGATTATCTATTCATAACTAGTTTAGTTTTCTAATTAGTTTTTTTAAAATTGTAAATCGTTAATCGAAATCTAGTGAATTTGGTTGCATAATTGACATTGCATTGTTTGGCCTTCTATATAAAATTACTAATGAAAATAAATGGGAGGTCTTGAAAAACAAAAAACTAAAACAATCAAACTGTTATTTTCTAATTGTGAATGTCAGTGGTGTTGATAAATTACTGCTACTAATTACAACGATTTAATTACTGAAAATTCACTTTTAAATAAGTTTTAAAGTGTTTAATTTGTCTAATTAATGTTTTCTTCGTTGGTGAAATACGCGTTTGAAAATTATGTAAGTTTTATTTATTTACTTATAATTCATATTTTTTTTATATATATTTCATTATTAAATTATAGAAATATTAGTTCTATAATTAAAAATAAGGTTAATTTACGTATTAATTAGGTTTCAATGTATTTTTAATCGATTGGAAAATTTTAGTAACTTTGGTTGCATACACTATGTGAGGTATGTATGAAATTGCATTGTTTTTGCCATCTATTGCTTAACTGTTTTATAATAGTTGTTTAATTAATTCAAATAGTTATGCAACTTATATATACCTATAATTCGTCATTTCAAGCTAAACTATCTTTTTTTTTTACAAAAGAAGTAAACCAATTTGTTTTATATATTTTATTAAAATTTTATTGGTCGGAGTTTGAAATTAATTTGTAAATTCTATTCCAAACGGTGGTAGAATATTGATGATCATCACAGATCCATCTGTGTTCGCATTTGTAACCTGAAACACGTTTATTTAATTAGTAAACAATTAGTAACTTAACGATATTAATTACATGTAAATCTTGTAAGTTTTTAATTTTCTGCCGTTTTTTGCTTCTTTCCTCTGATTTGAAAGACATGCAGTAGACTCTGATTGTGAAATAGTAGATGAACTCTATAGCCGAAACCAAACTGAATCCCGTATAAAGACCGGCAACTCCGCCGCACGCCACTGGAGAACAGATCAAACTTGCAGATTGATTTACACCGATCTCGTTAATAATAATACTACAATTGGTGTTAAGTTATCAAAAGGAAATTATTATTTTTGTAAGATTTATGAATGGTAGAGTATCATGCATTATATCTGAAGAGCACGAGTGCGTTAATGTTGCCGATGAATGGTTTACGGTGAGGGTGCGAAGAGATTTACTACCTAAGAGGTCGCTCCATCCGAAGATGATTTCCCTTTTGTACCTGACCGAGGGCCAAGAGAGGAATTCCACCTCGAATCCAACAACAGTTTCGAAAGGACTAAAAGAGAAGTAATAAACATTTATTATTTGTTGTATTTCGGTTATTTACGAGTATTCGTTGTGTTTTTCAACTTCGTAAACGGTATTGGAGCAACCCAACATGCAACCGCAACCCTTCGGATCGACGATGGCCTTGATGTTTTCGATTATGCAACTCAATTGCTTTAAATTGCAATGCACGTATTGTTTGTCGCCGTTTTCCGGGTAAAAATGAGGTATGCAACTGCACAAACTTGAAGAATTATAATAATCGTATTAACTGTGAATAATTGATGTTTTTATGTTTGTTTTTATACTCTAAGGCCGCGTCCATCCTGCATTCCTGCATGCAAGCCGTGTACGTGTAAAGCATCGAACTCTTCAGGACGATTTCATCGTGGAAGACGCAATTCCTCTGGCGAATGCTGAGCTGTCGAGCCATTGCCTCAGTGTACGTGCTTTTTGGTGAGAAGATTATGCTATCCACGCGAGAATCCCAGACGTGCTGAGGCTTCAAATCAATCCCGACTGGTTCTTCGTAATCATGGATGAAAACCTTTAACATATAGAGCTTAGTAAGTTGCCTTTAGTTATAATAAGACGTTAACTGAGATCTTCATGCGCGGATCCACTCTTGCCAGAGTGATCTTCATGTTCCATTTGGAGTCGGTCAATCGAATGTCTTCTGGTTTGAAGAATTTCAAAGTGTAGGATCTGTGTAAAGATTGGGTGATTTAGAGTGGTTTTACGTAATTAATTGATGCATACAAAGGTATGTCTGTGTCGAAGTAGGGAGAGTTGAAGGTGAAGCAGTAGCCAACTTCCGTGAAAACCGGATTAAATATGTCGCAGCAATTGAATATTTCCGCTTTAAACTCGCATTCGGCGAGCAACGCGTAACAAGGACTCAGTAACTGAAAAATCAATGAAATTTAGGTTACGAAGTTAATTTTGCTATAATTACTTGATAAGACAAAGTTTTCAAATTTGTGTTGTCTTGTAAAAGTCCGGAATTGGTTTTGATTTCCTTCAAAGTTTTGTAGGAGAAATGCGTTAAATTGACGAGAAGTTTTTTTGTCTCGTGAATCCTCTTGGTATTATTCATGTTTCTGCAACAAATTGGTATTAATTCTATTGGATTATTAAGAAAATGAACAGACTTTTGGATGAATTCATCTATTATCCGTTGATTGCTGGGATCGTGTTCGCACAGTGTGAGTGCGGGAAAGGTCACGTCCCAGGTGTTGAAGTCCGTATCTAATCCAGTTATCGTCGCTTTCGTCTGGAACTTCTCCCATAGGGCCAATACGACGAACATCGTGATCCCAAAAGCAAATGCGACGCACAGGAACCACATAAATCTATTCCGAAACGAAATCCGTTAGGTTTATCGATAAACAATAGAATTAAATGCACCGACGGGAATGAACTGACCTCTCGTAAATCGGCCTTCGTCGATCCGCGATAAATTTAGCTCCGTGCAGGGTGGTCTCCTTCAGAAACATCCTCAGTCTTTCCATTGTTATTCCGCACTTTTTACTGTTTTCACCACTTTTTTCAACATCTAGTTATGTGATCGCGTTTCACATTATTCTCTGCCCTGTTAATTTATTAATTGAACAAAGATTGGAATCTACGTACATTTTTCCGTTGTTTATGTTAAGTTGATTTGATTTTAATAATATATTGCATAATAGAAAAACAACACGTAATAATTGCACGATATTTAGAAACTATGGTCAAAATATTTCAAAGATTTCAAAGTTTTGTTTGTATCTTATAGTTGCTATGATACCAGTGATACCAGTTGTTGGGGATGCCATTTGGTTGCTAGGAAAATTATACCAGTTATGAATGACAGGTTTATGAGTGGCAGGTATTATTTGTCTCCAATTTATTTGTGTTTCATTTAGTGCTCGAATTTCAAAATAGTTTCGAAGGAATGTACAAAATCTAATAGCCTTGACACAACACCTCCCATTTTTTATATAAGTTTAACACAAAATGTAATTGTCATGTTTCGATTTAGATTTGAAAGCATTTCTGTGACATTTGTATTAATAATATATTGCATAATAGAATAACAACACATAATAATTGCTCGATATTTAGAAACTATAGTCAAAAGATTTGAAAGTTTTGTTTGTATCTTATAGTTGCTACGATACCAGTGATAATTGTTAGGGATGCCATTTGGTTGCTAGGAAAATTATACCGGTTATGAATGACGTCTTAAGGTTACTATGTACTAGGGTTTGTTGTTAAGGACGCGATACCAGTTACTAAGGACGCGCTTACAGATTCGCATATCTAACCTAGGCTAATTTAAATCTAACTGTAATCTAAAGATACAAGAGTTAATTACTACCAATTTACCTTGACACAACACCTCCCATCTTCGATATAACACCTCCCATCTTCGATATAAAGCATTTAGATTTGAAAGCATTTCTGTGACATTTGTATTAATAATATATTGCATAATAGAACAACAACACATAATAATTGCACGATATTTAGAAACTATAGTCAAAATATTTCAAAGATTTCAAAGTTTTGTTTGTATCTTATAGTTGCTACGATACCAGTGATAATTGTTAGGGATGCCATTAGGTTGCTAGGAAAATTATACCAGTTATGAATGACGTATTGAGGTTACTATGTATTAGGGTTTGTTGTTAACGACGCGATACCAGTTACTAAGTACGCGCTTACAAATACACATATCTAACCTAGGCTAATCAAAACCTAACTGTAATCTAAAGATACAAAAGTTAATTACTACATCAATTGCAGAATCAACAATTGGCAGTTACAATTTAGACTTGCCCGCCCCAACGGATTTTTCGGAAATCGACTGTCTTGAGAAGCAGGCATTATTTGTCTCCAATTTATTTGTGTTTCATTTAGTACTCGAAATTCGAAATAGTTTCGAACGAATGTACAAAATCTAATAGCCTTGACACAATACCTCCCATCTTCGATATAAGTTTAACACAAAATGTAATTGTCATGTTTCGATTTAGATTTGAAAGCATTTTTGTGACATTTGTATTAATAATATATTGCATAATAGAACAACAACACACAATAATTGCACGATATTTAGAAACTATAATCAAAATATTTCAAAGATTTCGAAGTTTTGTTTGTATCTTATAGTTGCTACGATACCAGTGATAATTGTTAGGGATGCCATTTGGTTGCTAGGAAAATTATACCAGTTATGAATGACGTCTTAAGGTTACTATGGACTAGGGTTTGTTGTTAAGGACGCGATACCAGTTACTAAGGACGCGCTTACAGGTTCGTATATCTAACCTAGGCTTTAAATCTAACTGTAATCTAAAGATAAAAAAGTTAATTACTACCAATTTACCTTGACACAACACCTCCCATCTTCGATATAAATTTAACACAAAATGTAATTGTCATATTTCGATTTAGATTTGAAAGCATTTCTGTGACATTTGTATTAATAATATATTGCATATTAGAACAACAACACACAATAATTGCACGATATTTAGAAACTATAGTCAAAATATTTCAAAGATTTCAAAGTTTTGTTTGTATCTTATAGTTGCTACGATACCAGTGATAATTGTTAGGGATGCCATTTGGTTGCTAGGAAAATTATACCAGTTATGAATGACGTATTGAGGTTACTATGTACTAGGGTTTGTTGTTAAGGACACGATACCAATTACTAAGGACGCGTTTACAGATTCGCATATATAACCTAGGCTAATCTAAATCTAACTGTAATATAAAGATACAAAAGTTAATTACTACCAATTTACCTTGACACAACACCTCCCATCTTCGATATAAATTTAACACAAAATGTAATTGTCATGTTTCGATTTAGATTTGAAAGCATTTATGTAACATTTGTATTAATAATATATTGCATAATAGAACAACAACACACAATAATTGCACGATATTTAGAAACTATAGTCAAAATATTTCATAGATTTCAAAGGTTTGTTTATATCTTATAGTTGCTACGATACCAGTGATAATTGTTAGGGATGCCATTTGGTTGCTAGGAAAATTACAGCGGTTATGAATGACGTCTTAAGGTTACTATGTACTAGGGTTTGTTGTTAAGGACGCGATACCAGTTACTAAGGACGCGCTTACAGATTCGTATATCTAACCTAGGTTAATCTAAACTCTAATCTAAAGATACAAAAGTTAATTACCACCAATTTACCAACTAGTATTACTAGTTACATCAATTGCAGAATCAACAGCAGTTACAATTTAGACTCGCCTTCGTTTTGTATATAGTCTCAAAGCAGTTGTTCAGCTGCTCTTGTACAACCGCCCGCCCCAGCGGATTTTTCGGAAATCGACTGTCTTGTTTATGAGTGGCAGGCATTATGTGTCTTCCAATTTACTTGTGTTTCAAAATCTAATAGCCTTGACACAACACCTCCCATATTCGATATAAATTTAACACAAAATGTAATTGTCATGTTTCGATTTAGATTTGAAAGCATTTCTGTGATATTTGTATTAATAATATATTGCATAATAGAACAACAACACATAATAATTGCACGATATTTACAAAACTATAGTCAAAACATTTCAAAGATTTGAAAGTTTTGTTTGTATCTTATAATTGCTACGATACCAGTGATAATTGTTAGGTTGCTAGGAAAATTATACCAGTAATGAATGACGTATTGAGGTTACTATGTACTAGGGTTTGTTGTTAAGGATGCGATACCAGTTACTAAGGACGCGCTTACAGATTCGCATATCTAACCTAGGCTTATCTAAATGTAACTCTAATCTAAAGATACAAAAGTTAATTACCACCAATTTATCAACTACTATTACTAGTTACATCAATTGGAGAATGAAAATGATGATATAAAGACTCGTACAGTACGTAGGTGTATATATATACACAGACACCGGATGAATCATCCGGAACGGCGATGCACCGAATCTATAAATAAATAGAGCGCGCGTTCACCAAAAAAACTTGTGTGTTTGCTAATAATAAGCAACAAAACGCAGATTCGTTCCGATGATGATGTTTCAATGGAATATCCGCGTCTATAAATACATTTCTGAATTCGATATTTCTAAATTTAAATGATGCGTGTAAAATGCAACAAACGTCATGTTTTTCGCGCGCGCTCTCGAGCTACGTTTTGTATTCTTCGTGGTTCGTTCTTCCGCGTGGAAAGCAAAAAAAAAAAATTCTTTGCGAATTCGCAACGGTGGTATTAACCATAAAATCGTAAAGTTATGTGCGAACAGCTGATCGTTCCGCGCTACAATTTCTTACAGTGCGGCAAGATGCGAACTCGCTGAACTTGAACGGACTTAGGAATTCCATGCGAAAATTGTCTTTTACAGGAATTCTAAGTTGTTGTTGTTGTTGCTTTTCATTTAATTTGAATTTATATAATGGGGGTAACATTTGGTGAGGCTCACGTTTCGAAAGTCTTAAGACATATGGTCATTATGAACCTAATCAGTGTTACGTTCCAATTGATGAATACTCTTTAAAGTCTGAATGAAACCCAGATGTATGTTTTTTTTTAATTTCTTATTCATCTACTTGGAGGATCTTTTTGATAAGTGGTAAATTGCATTGCAAATTGCATCCCGATTTATTTTCGGGGCGAGTCTAATGGAATTAGTCGAGAACATGCGTCCAATTAGCGTTCGCGTTTGATGGATGTTGAAAAGGATGAAGCGACGTTGAAGTGAGTGAGAGAAAGGATGGAAAAGAGTCGCGAAATTCTGCTGCTACTGCTAGGACGAAGAGGACAAAAAGGAAGTTTCTTTGTGAGCGCGTGCGATGGAAATAGAACTGTTCATCATCGCTCCAGCGAAGAGGAGAGAGGGTGTGTAGATAGAGTGAGAGTGTAGTGCGAAGGGAAAGGCGAAATGGCATCTAAATATATCCAAAAACTCAAGAATAAGGAGGAGTGAGTTGCGGTGAGGAGAAGACGTTCGGGTCCGTCGATGCTGCTGCATCTCTCCGTTTGCCGAAGGGCTGATAATTGACTTATTAATTTACTGTCGCTTTTAAATTTAGACTCGCCTTCGTTTTGTATATAGTCTCAAAGCGGTTGTTCAGCTGCTCTTGTACGACCGCCCGCCCCAGCGGATTTTTCCGAAATCGACTGCCTTGTTTATGAGTGGCAGGCATTATTTGTCTTCCAATTTATTTGTGTTTCATTTAGTACTCGAAATTTGAAATAGTTTCGAACGAATGTACAAAATCTAATAGCCTTGACACAACACCTCCCATATTTGATATAAGTTTAACACATGTCATGTTTCGATTCAGATTTGACAGCATTTCTGTGACATTTGTGTTTTGCATTTACTGAAAATATGCTGAAAATGAACTATTTTCAAGAAACTGAAAAGAGTTATGAAACAAAACAATAATAAATTGACAGTAGAAGAAGAAGAGAAAAACAATACTATTGACATTTGTATGGTTTGAAATGTCAAAATTTTAATATGGATTTTTTATTTCAGAAGAAAAAAAGTGCAATTAATTAAAAATTACCAAAAAAAATGTACGAATTTACAAGAATCTGAAAATGATTATAAAACAAATCAAAACAATAACAAATAATTTTGAAGAAACTGAAAACAATTAGGAAACAGAAGAAGAACTAACTATTTTCAAGAAACTGAAAACTGTTATGAAACAAAATGAATTATCGGTAGAAACAGTAGAAGAAGAAGAAAGAAGAGAAAAACAATACAATTGACATTTGTATGGTGTGGAAAGTCAAAATTTGAATATGGATTTTTTATTTCAGAAAAAAAAAAGTGAAAATCTTTACGAATTGTGCATTAATTAAAAATTAGCAAAAAAAAATCGAATTTACAGGAATCTGAAAATGATTATAAAACAAAACAAAACAATAACAAATAATTTTGAAGAAACTGAATACAATTAGGAAACAAAAGAAGAACTAACTATTTTCAAGAAACTGAAGACTTATGAAACAAAAATAAATTTCTTATTTTATTGGAACAAAACAGAAATGAATTAGCAGTAGAAACAGTAGAAGAGTAAAAAAAACACAAGAAATAAGAGAAAAACAATACAATTGATATTTGTATGGTGTGGAATATCAAAATTTGAATATGGATTTTTTATTTCAGAAGAAAACAAGTGAAAATCTTTACAAATTATGCAATTAATTCAAAATTACCAAAAAAATAGGAATCTGAAAATGATTATAAAACAAAACATTAACAAATAATTTTGAAGAAACTTGAAAAATTGGAAACAAAAGAAGAACTAACTAACTGTTATGAAACAAAAACAAATTACCTAATTTATTGTAACAAAACAACAATGAATTAGTAGGAAATTGTCAAGGAAACAAGAAGAAGAAAGAAGATAAAAACAATATAATGAATGAATGGCATTCTGGATTTATTGGAATGCCTGTGCTGCTCCTCCTCCTAAGCCATCTTAGGTAGGTGATAAAAAGGCGGCTCGTTAAGATGATAGGGTGTAACCGGACGAAAGAGATCTCCTTTTTTTTTCATTAAGAAATTTTCTGTCGTGCAGTGGGGGTGGTCCCGAGGACGGAGAGACGGGAAAGCACCCTTGATCTTTCTCTCTGTTTTTATCTCTATTCCACTCGTGTTATCTTCGGAACAGTTGTCACCCCAATAGGAGTGGAGTGTACAGTGCATAACACACACACACACATGTGCAATAGCGGAGGAGTCCTTCTTCAGTTCGCCGCTTCGGGACTTCGCTCATCCCGTTGTCTCTTCTCTTGTTTAGTCCATTAACGCGCGTCCGGCCGACAGCAAGCGCACACAAAATTACTTGCTGTTTGCAGTGAACTGAACTTTCGCAAAGAACTATGTGAGAAACCGTACAAAACCATCAACATCCACAACAACATTAATTTTAATTTAACTGCAAAAAAAACCTAGGATCTGGAATACAATTGAGGAGAAAGAATTTAAGTAAGAAATTTTCAAAATATTTATTTTAACATTTAAACAACTCACAATTCATGTCTTTGTAACATATTTATTCGATATCAATCATTGTTTTGTCATTAATTGATTAATTTCCTAAAAAATATTGTCTGTATTTCATAGAATCTTCATAAAAAGTTATGTAAGTTTTTAAACTATTCTAATTATTTTAATCACTTTTTAAAGTAATTTACTCATTTTTGAAGTTGTAACGAACAAAATTCTTCTGAAAAGAAAAAAATAGTAAAAAAAAATAACAATAATTTAAAGTAAATTTTGTAAATAACTTTTACATTTTGTCCCATTAGGTAAAAGTTCATATTTTTTTCCTTTTATTACAGGTATATAATTGAGGTGAAAACTGATCGTCGATTGATGAACTCGTCGAGGAGCGAAAGGTCGCGCGGATTCCTACGCGATGAAGCTGTGGAAGGTTTTGGCAAGGACCAGTCATGTTTACACTGCGGGTCAGGTCACGAAGCATCCGCATCTAGAAATGTATGGTGAGTCTATATAGATGAAACACACGGAAAAGGAAAGAAAACTAATTTAAAAAGTTTCCCTATTTGTTCGAACTTTTTCCTTTTGTTGCTCCAAACAAGACGTATTCGATTTACTTCAATCAGTTCTCAATCGCGTTACATTGACAGCTGTCAATTTGCAAAATGACAGCTGTCAATGTGTCAAAAAAATGTGTTATAAACAATTGCCATCGCCGATTAATTAGAAATAAATGAGTTCGGAAGTGCGTCAAAAATTGCGTTGAATGATATTTAATAATTACTTAATAGAAGAATACTAAACAAATTAGCTGCAACAGATTTAATTAATTAGATTATAAACATATAAATTTCGCATTAAGACTACGTACTAATAGCTAAATCTGATGCAGACAAGATTCTTGGAAATATCACGCTTGTATTAGCTAATTTCAATTGAGGATTTCTTGGTATTTCTATCTGCGATCGTTCAGACATCTGAAGGAAATACGTCACACGGTGTGAGCAGATGATGAATTCGTATGAGGAACAAATGAAAAAAAAATTGAGTGAGAATTGGAGATGCGGCTTTGAGGAACACCGAAATACCAGAGTTCAAAGGCACTTCTCGCGTATTTATCGCATTTCGAATTGATCAAATTAAAGCACCAAATGTAAATTTTAAATTGAAATTTTCATTAAAAATATATTTCGAAAATCGAGATTTTACTGTGTATATATATATACAGAAAGAAAAACAAAGCTGTATCAGGATGTAATAAACAGTGCTCCGACTCGACACATCTCTCAACAAACGAGAATGAAATGAAAATAAGGTAAAACGAAAGAATCTAATTATTTGGCTCACGCTCAACTATTTAATCAGATTTCACAAAACAAACGATGCTACTAAAATCCGCGACAAAGTTTGCTGCGTGTGTTCCAATTTTACATCTTTCCATCTGCATTTCTCTCGTAGTAAAAACAGGGTTGTTGTCACACGCACGTATCTTTCCCTCCGAAAAAAAGAAGAAGAAGAAGAACGATTTTATTGCATGGGAATTTGGATGCGTCTATTTTGACGAGTTACGGCCTTAAATCAAAACCAGAACCGACGCCACATGGATAAATCTTTAGTTTCACTCTCCCTCTTTTTTTTTATCCACATATATTTTTTTTCCCCGGTATTTTATTAGTCGGTTTCTAATTAGGGATGAGTTAGATGAGCGTCTCGAGAAATAAAATAGAAAAGTCAAAAAAAAAATGACATATGTCAATGTCATCAACGTTGTTGTGACATTCAATTTCCTAGGAATATTAATATAAACACTTCAAGTAAACTAATTCACTAAAATCTAACAATATTTCTTATAACTTTGTCTAATTATTTCACGTATTAAATGGAACAAGAGCTCATGTTCTAAGCGTACAAATTGAAACACGTGCTTTCGGTTGTTCCAATTTAGTCGCATCTGTTCTCACGTCTAATTGATTAAAGTTTAATTTAGATGCTTTAGTCTTTTCGAAAATAAATACGTTTCATTCTCTTTAAGTATTTCTAAGCGCATTTGATTCTGTCACAAATAATTTGCAATTGAAACTACAAACAAAAGTTCGCTTAATTGGTTGGAAAAAAAAAACAATTTTATTTTAATATATTTAATTTTCATTCTTTTGTAATTTCTCAACATAATTTTCATTTATTTTAATACATTTCTTAAGTCGATAGAACCACCTT
Source organism: Nicrophorus vespilloides (assembly GCF_001412225.1). NCBI lineage: Eukaryota > Metazoa > Arthropoda > Insecta > Coleoptera > Silphidae > Nicrophorus > Nicrophorus vespilloides. Next base: position 16,910 of record NW_017098933.1, read on the forward strand.
TCAAAACATTCCTCAAAATTGGCTTTTTAAAGTTTTTCAAGTTCGACATTAACTGTATTAATGATCTCCTCATTCGAACTGAAGACTATTGACCTCAATTGAAGTTGTTATGTGAAAAAGTTCATCTTTTTCCTGGATTCCCAACAAATTTTTGAAAACTTATGGTAAGCTAGTTTCTGTATACCACTTAGCAGTTACCAGTGGGATAGCAGCTACCACTTTTGCCCTGGTAAAGTAAATTAACACCATCACTTTTGTTGCTGATTTTTGTGGTCTTTCTTTAACTTTGTGTGGTTTTGCACCTTCTGCGCTCCATACCATGGACTACTGCTTGGTTTCCAGGTCATACTTATGTATAGAACCAAGATTCATCACCTGTTACTATTTTCCTAAAAGTGTTAGACTCTCCATTTTCAAAGCCCAGTTCATCACCTACCATTTCCTGTGTCATTTCCTGGATTTTCATCAATTTTTGCCTACATTTGTGTCGTCTGTGAAAGATTTCGGTCGACCATCACGAAATTCATCATCAACAGAAAACTGCCCGTTTTGGAATCTTCGAAACCACTTGGAATTAGTCATAAGAAATGTTGCATTCATTCCATATGCATTTTGACATTCCTGACAAATTTGGCTAGGCTTGAGTTGACGTAGAAATCACTAGATAATGGCAAAACAATTTTTTTGCGGCGTTGGTATTGGAATTTCTACCAACTTCTACCAATTCTTACCGATCTCCTTGAAATTTGACATGAAATATCGATAGACTTTAACAAATTGATAGACAACTTTTGTTTTTTTTTTCAGAAAGAAATGTATTAACGCCAACTAAGCGAACTTTTTTGTTTAAATTTTAAATTTGATGAAGTGTTAATTTTTGAATTCCGAAATTGAATTATACGTTTAATTATAGAAATATAACGGCCGTTCCTTCCGGACGTTCATTGCATCCCAGAAATGTTAATTGGCCAATGACAAACAAAAAAAAAAGAAAGAAAGAAGGGAGCGGCAGAGGAGATTCGTTCGTTCCCTGATCTTCAGTTGAAAAGTATAATTGTTAATTGCGTCTTCTAAGCGAGAGTCGCATGTGTTTGCGAAGAAGAAGTAATTTAGTGCGGTCTCCGTTTGAGGATGGCGAGAAGACATCCGTCTGCGTCCCACCGACGACTCTTAAATATGATCGCACGAAAATTAAATTAAAATCATAATAATAGTCTTCAACTGTGCGGCATTCTTACTTATGTTTCACGTTCTTCTCTCTGTCTTTTTCTCTGTGTGTGTGTGTCTCTGTACATCATCATCATTAACAACATCTTCAAACTCGGGTAAGAATTGTTATGGTCCATTGCACCATAATGGATTCCCCAGATGAAGGACGGCGCCAGATAATCTTAATTAAAATCATCATCAACAACATTATTTATTAATTTTTGTTTTTGTTTCAATTTCAGAATTCAAGTCTCGCTCTCCGACGTTCTCGGACGATTCGGGAAAGCATTCCGGTGATAGCCTGAACCATCATCAAGGAACGTTCCTTGCGACGGTGCAGCTTCGGAGGAGGTGCGGGGAAACCCTGGGCATAGTTCTTGGACCATGTGGTAAGTTCTTTATTATTTTTATATATTCTTATTATATTTTTTTTTCTCGCACTAAAATTATGAACGTGGAGCGCTTTCAAAACAATCCAAAAACAGATTTCCTCGATATGCGTGCGTGTCTTTCTGTCTCTGTCTCTCTCTCTCGTAGGGGAACTTTAATTACGGAAAGCCGCAATAAATTTGGGGGCACTTTTGCTATTTATAAACTTTTTTTTTCCTTCCCCCTTTTCCCGTTATAAATATCCGTTAAATTAACCCTGGAACTTCTCTGGTGCGACATCTAACAGGCAGTTAATAAAATTGGAATAAAACTATTAGGTTAATTAACTTATATAGGTTTTGAAAAGGCTACTGCCAGTAATTTTCTGTTCTGTCAAAATTTGACGTTTCGTGATGTAAAATATTCAAAAATTTGAATGATTAACTCAAAAACTATCAAATGTTTCTATTGCTATCAATAACCGAAATATGAGCATTTTTCTAAATTGTTTGTTCTTTTTTGTTGGTGGAATAACTAGAAGTTGGTAATCCTATTTATTCACAATTTGTCACCGTCGTGATCTAATTGGGAAATGCTTATATAAACATCTCCTCCTCTTCCAGTGATCTCATCCACCGCGTGCGCTCAACGCGCCAAGTCCATTCACTCGTCGTCGACCATCATAGATCATCTGCATCACCTTAATGCTTTCGCGAATTTTGCTTTTCTTTGAGCGAAAGTTAAATTTACTTACTCTAGCAACGGAACTTAACTCATCGGATACTCATAGTTTTATATCTTTTAATATTCGATTTTTACATACATTTTTTGTATCCATTCTATTTGTTAATTTGCAAACGTTAATTTTTCATTTTTTTACTTTGAATTAAAGCTTAAGTTTTCGAGAAAATCAATGAAATGT
>NW_017098934.1:0-6843 GCF_001412225.1 Nicrophorus vespilloides
ATATACAAGGCGTTCCGTGAAAATTTCACAATTTTCGAAACTTTACTTTTCAGGAAAAGTTTGTGAAACCCTGATTTTAAGAAAAATAGCACTCAATAAATATATATTTTTTGGAATTTGTTCATTATAATTTAATTTTTATTGTTTGATTACTATTACCTGACAAATTTGTGTTCATTAGTAAATGTATACATTTACTGCAAACTTCAGAAGTGTATAATTATGTATTTCATTTATACTTAACATTTAGATTTTGTATGTCTTAATATAATAATTTTACAAAATATTCAGTATAAATACTATATACATTTGATAATTTACCGATATCCCTCGACTTACGAACAAAATTCTTGTAAAAAGGATAGTGATTATTATAATTTATTTAATAAAATATAATATTTCTGGAAATATCTGCTTTGTTGCATTTGTTTATTTTATTAAATACATTGAAAAGTATTTGTAAGTAAGTATTTTGATTATTTTAATCTATTTTTTCAAATTTATGCAGTAATAAATGATGATGACAATTATAGTAATTTGATCGTTAAACAAGAAAGAAAAAAAAAGCACACCCAATTCTAAAGTATTCTTCGCTCGATACAATTTATCGCTCTAAATTTAGCAACCCATAAAGGACACCCCTTGTTTACGCTTTATACAGTATGTTCTTGCCTTGTGGATGAAGAGGAATAGGGTGGAAATATCTTGAGGGCACTCCTCTTAGAGAAGACGGGGTGGTTAAATTCAATGACGCATACCGTAATCAAGATTATAATGCGGCTGTTATTTTTTCTTTCTCCTCTACATAAATATATATATACATGTATTGTATAAGAGTACATACATTTTCTACCCTTCATTTTTTTCTTTCTATATTTTCCTTCGTCTATTTTGATTTTGACATCCGCCTGATAAATGAGCCTGATTTATGGGCAATGCAATCCGCAGCTTCATTGTGCGTACTACTCCAATGCCTGCCATAATAGTGGGCTGGTAATCATGTGTTGCTTCAAATCGAAAATTGTTTTCCTCGTGGTCCCTTCTCTCACTCTTCGTTCGACGGTCGAGCGAGGCGGACGTGCTGGCAAGAGCGGTAGCGTGCGCGCGCTAGAGATCCAAGCAGCGGTGCTTTATAATTGGTTTTTCGGGCTAATTAATTGTGTTAGTGATCAGTGCTGGTGATCAGTGATTTGATAGTGATAGTGACCATTTGGGATTACAAGATTTGGGATTACAAGACGGATTGCTGCTGGATTCCTCCGACCCACGGGGTGCTGCCGGCCGGCCGCGCGTTGACCACGCACGTGTTGGTCCGAGATAAGGTAGGTGGACTTTATTTACCACCGGCTTACGAACGTTCACGGGTTGTGTAACTTCTGGTTTTGCTGCATTGGCAGCGGTGTTAATTAATTGTGGACTCGACACGTGCGAGAGGTGAACTTTTATGAGCTGTGTGACTCTTGGTGTTAATTACGTTATTAATTTTTGGGTTTTTCGGGATTTTTGGATTATTATAATTTTGGTTGCGCAATTGGTGTTATTATTTTCATTTTTTCTCGGGTTTATATGCGGTTTATGTTTTGTTTTGCGGGATCCCACGACGGACATAATTAATTTAGGCGTGCTGCTGGGTCAGACTTTTATAACATGTTCGAGATAAGGCCTAATTGGGTGTGTAATAATTAATTTTGAGTGCACGTGGTTCTAAGTTTTGAAATTTATTTGTGCAAACTAAAAATCAACTCTATGTTGAAAAAATTGTATGCACATTTTTATCTGGAGTGATAGCGCCGAGGCTCGAACAGCTGATCTCCGTTCCGGATAGCGGAGCGCGTTCTGCATTGTAGAACGTGACGTAGCGGATCGTGACGCGGCGGATCGTGACTCAGCAGTTTCGAACTTGTAAAAATTTTGTGATTTGTTGCGGCTGACCGGCTCCATCTGGTCTGGGAGTCGAACCTCGGCGGTCGGACTTCGTCACACGTGTTGCGAAGTTCCGGCGGCGCGACGCCGTTTCCCCCCTCCGCCCAACCGCGTCCATCCGGACTTGGGCTGATTTCTTAGCCGTAATAATATACACTTGACCAGCTGCGCCAACTGACCAATAGGTCAAGTCCGTACGCTGGTGACGTCATCGTCGGGGACGTCTCCGTCGCGGTATCCCGGGCTCGTGGGCATAAGCCTGGACTTGGGGCTGGACGCGGATCCTCCACTGACCGTCTCGGCCTGCAGACCTTTGGTCAGCACTGCACCCCCTTGGGAATTATACTCCCCCCACCTTCACTCAGTTCTATAGCTTTTAATTGCACCGCGGCAATTGTTGATTGGACGGCCAATCTTAACTAATTGGGCATCGCGGCTCGAAGGGGGGAGTACCCTAGTCTCTTGACCCCTTTACATTTGACCGGTGGTCAGCGCACAAACGGGGTGCGCTCTCGGACTCACCGGTAAAATTCATCCCCTCAATAGCACCAAGCAGTGTTGACCCTTGGTGCCGTCGGTTTGGTGGTTGAGAAGCGGACTGACCACCGGCCAGGTGGACCCCCACCAGGAGTGGTCATCTTGACCATCGTTATTTTTTGTTTATTTTTATTTTTGTTTTATTTTTCCCTTATTTCGCGCCCCTCGGACTCAGGGGGCTTCACCCCCTTAGCCCTTTCCAAATATCGCGAGCCCTTCGCTGCGCGTAAGGCCCTATCCGCGTTTTTCTTTGTTTTTAGCCATCAACCTTGACCGGCGCCCCTCAGGGCCGGTGCAGGGCCAGCCTAGGGCCACCCCCAAGGTCCCTTAAGGGCCAAGGGCCAACTTCTTTTTTTTTTTTTTTCCGGGACTACTTTTTATTTTTTCGATGTCTAAGAAAATCACGACGGCCCGGACGTCGAAGACGTCCGAAAGGGCCGGGCGGATTTCTACGGGGTCTGCGGCGCCGGTACCGGTTGCACCGCCGCCGTCAATTAGCGAGTCTGAGGCGGAGGATGTGGGCGCGGTTAGCGCCGCTGGAATGAGTACCGCTGGTGGCAGCATGGCATCCCTGCCTTCAATGGCTTGGGACGGTTCGGGAGTTGTTTATGAGGGGGAAGAAATAACGGTGGCGGCGTTGACCGCGAAGCACGCGGCGTACTTCTTGAACCTCAAGGAGGTACCCGGGCCGCTTGGAAGGAAGTTGGTCGAGGGACATGAGTGGTTCGGCGGAATAATTATGGAGCTGGTGGCGCACCTGAGGGCATCCGATGCGAAATTGGAACTGGTTACGCGGTTGCTGGAGCGTGGGATCCCCGCGGGGGGGCGTGATGCTGAGAGTGTTGGTGGCGGGCCGCGGCCTCATCCTCCTAGGAGGATGAGGCCGAAGGTGTTGGTGGCGGGCCTCGGTGGTTTCATCGACGGATATACGGATCACGGAGCTCAAGGATAAGAACGACATGCCGGTTGGACTGTGGGTTGGCGCTAGGGTCGTGGCACGCACCAGGGGTGGCACTATTGTGGAGGTCTCCGCGGAGCTTAGGGCTGAGTTGCTCAGGAGGAAGACGGTCTGTGCCTTCTGGCAGAGCTTGGGTGTGCGGGACCACATCGACGTCATGAGATGCTATCGCTGCCAGGGGTATGGGCATCGCCAGAGTGAGTGCAAAGAGACCATCGAGTTGTGCAACAGGTGCGGGTTGGCGGGCCATAAGTCCATGACGTGTGAAAGAGAAGTTTGTGACTTGACTTGTGTGAACTGCCATAGGGCTGGACGGGCTGACATCTACCACCCGAGTAGATCCGCTAGCTGCCCGGAGTATGTGAACGCGAGGGATAGAGTCATTCGCCGAACTACATACTAGTAGTTCGGCTCGCGGGGGTGTCGGTAGTGCTATGGGTCCAGAACTACGGATAGTGCAGCTGAACTACGGTCGGGCGGTGAGATCGGCTAAGGAGCTGTCTGTTTACATGGAGCTTCATGAGGTTCATGTGGCCCTGATCCAGGAGCCGCATGCTAGGGCCGGGGCTAGGGCTAGGTCCTTCCTCTCCGGGGGAAGTCCTCCTGGTGCGGCAATTGTCGTCAGGGATCCCACCCTGGACGTCTTGGTGTTGGCGGATCATGCCCATGATGACTGTGTGGCTGCGGTGGTTAGCGGGGGGTTCGGTTCGGTGGTGCTGTGCTCGGTATACTGTAGGCACTCTAGGCCCATAGAGCCGTATGTGGACTGGATGAGCGGACTGGCTCTTGCCAGGGGGGGGTCCAAGTTTATTTATAGTGCGGATTTGAACGCTCAGCATCCGGCCTGGTCGACCTACGTCGACAGGCTCTCTGCGAGAAGGAGTGTGCAACGTGGTGTCGTGTTTGCGGAGTGGCTGTGGACATGTGCGGAGGGCCTGGAGATATACAATGACCTCAGCCAGCCCCCGACGTTCTCGGGGCCTGGCGGTGTGTCGGCCATTGATGTCACTTTCGGGAACGCTGGTCGGTGTGCGGAGTGGTTGGTGCGCCCTGGGGCGTGCACCAGTGATCACGCGTTGATTCATTTCAGGGTGTGCACGGGAACTAGCATAGAGCCGGTCAGGGCTGGCCGGTTCAACACGCGCAAGGCCGATTGGGCTAAGTACAAGAGGCGGGTTGGCGAGATCTTGGCGGGTTGTGACTTGTGTGGTGCGGGCTTCGAGGGCGACGACACTGACGCCGCAATCGCGAAGCTGAATGAATGCCTGCTTGAAGCTGCCCATGGTTGCCTCAGGCGGTCCGGGGGTAGAAGGAAGCCGAAGCTTACCTGGTGGACTGGTGAACTGGATGCGTACAAGCGCAGACTGACGGCGGCGATGCATCGGCTTCAGAAGAAGAAGCGGCGGGGTGAGGACACTGTTGACGCCTTGGCCGACTTCCGGCTCACCCGGAACCGGTACAAGCACGAGTGCAAGGTGGTAAGGTGCGAGGCCTGGAAGCGGATGGTGCTCTCCCAGGTGGGGAACAATCCTTGGGGGCTCATCTACAAGTTGGCAAGGGGCAGGGTTGGCAACAGGTCGGCCCTAGCCATGATGGACGGAATCGGCCCGGGTCCGGGCACATGGGAGGACAACGTGGGAAGATACCTGGACGCGGTTTTCCTGGCCTCGGGCGTGGCGGCTGGCGCGGTTAGGTGTGTGGACCCGGTTACCATTGAGGAGTTGGACGTCTTGGTGCGGCAGCTGAAGCCTGGCAAGAGCCCTGGGATCGATGGGGTGTTACCGGACATGCGTGGAGTGAAGTGCGCGTTGCGCATTGGAGGATTATCTCCAGAGTGTTCAGTGAGGCTCGATTTCCGAGCTCCTGGAAGTGTGCGGACTTGGTGGTGCTGAAGAAGCTGCACACTGACAAGCCGGCTAGCTCCCCGTCGGCGTACAGGCCCATTAGCTTGCTCTCGGTGTCTGGGAAGCTTTGCGAGAAGCTCTTGGTCGGCCGTACGGCCGAGAGTGTGGGTGACTTCCATGAGGCGCAGCATGGTTTCGTGCGGGGAAGATCCACCATCTCGGCGTTACTGAAATTCGGAGGCATTGTGTCGGCGTGCAGAGACAAGCGCCTTTATGCGCTTCAGACTGACTTCCAGTCGGCGTTTGAACGGCTGGAACATGGTTATTTCCTCGGGGCGTTAGCCCGAAGGGGGTGCCCGGAAGGTCTTATGGCCCTATGGGCGTCCTACCTTGAGGGCAGGACGCTCACGATCAGGGGTGGTTATTCCAGCGTGACGAGAAGTTTGGTTAGGGGTTGCCCTCAGGGTTCTGTGTCCTTACATGTGGAACGTTGCTGTGGATGAGCTCCTGACGGAGCTGACCGGTGCGGGTTATGACTGTACGGCGTACGCGGACGACTTGGTCGTCTGCATCCGCGGATCGTCTAGGGTGGAGATCGAGGGCTCGGCGGAGGAGTATCTGCGGATAGTCATGGATTGGAGTGCGCGTGCGGGTGTGCCTCTCTCACCTAGCAAGACGGCGATGCTTCGGCTCAAGGGAGTTTGCGTGGGTAGGAACCCCATAGTTAGGGTTGGCGGCGAGGCCATTGCGCAGGTTAAGGCCATGAAGTACCTGGGTGTGACTATTGGGCTTGGCGGTACTTTGGTCCCCCACTTTAAGGCCCTCCTTCCTCGGGTGGGTTCGCTGTTGGGGGGACTCAGTGGTTCGCTTTGTGCGTGCTGGGGTAAGAGACCTGCGTACGTGAGGGCCATCTACAAGATGGTTCTTCTGCCTGCGGTTGGCTACGGTGTGGCGTACTGGGGGGATGCTCTGAACAATACGTTCGCCAGGAGAGCCCTCCACTCCATCCATCGGGTGATGTTGCGTGCGGTGGTGCCTTCAGATGGCGGCGCTGCGTGCGCGTGAGTTGGCAAGGCTTGGCCTAGCCTGTCGGTTGTCTGGGGTATGGGCGGATCCGCCTGTGGGGGCGTCTAAGCGGAAGTGGAGGGAGTGGACGCAGACCAGGATCTGTGAGCAGTGGCAGAAGAGGTGGACTGAGTCGGACAAAGGGCGCGTATTGTTCGGATTTGTGCGTGGATCTCTGTCTAGGAGTCTGGAGTGCTTCATGCCGGACTTGCACACCGTGTTCTTCCTCACGGGGCACGGTAGTTTTAATGCCTATCTGGCAAGCGTGGGTGCTGCTGGCGATCCTGGGTGTGTTTGTGGGGCGGACGAGGAGACCTCCTACCACGTGCTGCTCACGTGTGAGCGGTACGATGGTCTTAGGAGGCGGTGCGGTATTCTAGACATCGTAGGTGTTGGGGGGGGTGACGGACCTTAGCCGGCTGGTTTCCAGTGAGGCGGGTGCTCAGCCCTACAGGGCGGAGCAGAACTCTCCGCAGAGCCATTGCCTCATTAGAGAACTCGGCCAACGCTCGATAC
>NW_017098935.1:0-3087 GCF_001412225.1 Nicrophorus vespilloides
TCGAATTACAGCCAAACGGCTAAAACCACAGTAATATATGAATTTACGTTACATTCCCCAAGTATTCAGCTTTCAAATACATCTTTTGGATCTATTCTATCTTTTATAGTTTCCCAGAAAATCAATGTAATGTGAAAACACTGCTTTTTCGAGCGTTAAAACACTGAGGGAAATGCAACGAAGCGCAAGAAGCAACGAATTAAATCCGGAAAAGATTAATCTCTGAATTAATTTTTAATGCAAACTGCGAGGAATTAAGTGTTAAGTTTACGTATCTAATCAAAATTAGATGTTCGCGGAAGTGAGAGGGATTCGGGATTTGTTTGTTAATTGTCACATTTCACCCTTAAGCTGCCTCGAAAAAGAGGGACGGAGAAAATCCCCTTTTAAGCCTTCGCCTCGTTTTATCAGCTCCGACCTGCTAATAAATACACTTCCAATATACCCTTTATACACTAGACCTCCTTAATTTTTGACACAATTACAAGAAAAAATACTTCATAAAAAATGTTATATTAATTCAATTCAAAGACAATTTTTAAGAAAGTGTGTATTTAGGAGATAATTAGAAAATAGATATTTCACGTTTGTTTTTATATAAAATTAGTTACAAGTTTTCTAATAATTCAAAAATGATACATTTTTAATTACATTTAAAATTTGTATAATTAAACTAAATTGTTTGAGTCTCTCGTTTTCCTGTGTCTGATATTTGAAAACCCCTTTCCATAGGGTTTGTTTTCTTTTTTTTTTGTTAGGGAGTGCATTTGGTTAGCATGAATTAAGAAAATCGTTCGAGGAGGGTTGATTTTTCCTCTCTCGGACTTTTTCACCCTCTAATTAAACGAAACCAATAAGTCTCAACTTAAATACATTTATATTGGAAATCGGAGACCGTCCTTAATTCAATTAAATCCTTCCTTTCCTTCAAATTAAACAGTTTTTTTCATTAACGAGAAAATCTTTCTTAAAGTAGAAGAAGTACAATCACTTTTCAATCAATGAAATTTTTACAGTTTTAGATATAATTTTATTACATTTCTTCAATGATTAACTCAAAAATTGAAGAAAACATTAAAAATGTAAACTTTCTATTGAATTTTTCACAAATAGAAATTATATAAATGATAAAAACCAATATAAAACAAATTTCGTCAATTAAACGAGAAAGGGTAATGGTGAAATCATCGCAAGGGATGATGGTGGTGATGAAAGGGGCGTTTGGGCTTAAATTCGAATAGCAGCGAAATCTTTCTTAAAGAAGACGAAGTACAATCAGTTTTCAATTAATTAAATTTATACAGTTTTAGATATAATTTTGTTACATTTCTTCAATGATTAACTAAAAAATTGAAGAAAACATTAAAAATGTAAACTTTCTATTGAATTTTTCAATTTTTCAAAAATAGAAATTATATAAATAATAAAAACCAATATAAAACAAATTTTGTCAATTAAACGAGAAAGCGTAATGGTGAAATAATAAGGGGCGTTTGGGCTTAAATTCGTTTAGCAGCGAAATCTTTCTTAAAGAAGACTAAGTACAATCAGTTTTCAATTAATGAAATTTATACAGTTTTAGATAAAATTTTGTTACACTTCTTCAATGATTAACTGAAAAATTGAAGAAAACATTAAAAATGTAAACTTTCTATTGAATTTTTCAATTTTTCACAAATAGAAATTATATAAATGATAAAAACCAATATAAGGGCGAAAACAAATTTCGTCAATTTCGAGAAAGAGTAATGGTAAAATCATTGCAAGGGATGATAGAGACGAAGTACAATCAGTTTTCAATTAATGAAATTTATACAGTTTTAGATAAAATTTTGTTACATGATTAACTGAAAAATTGAAGAAAACATTAAAAATATAAACTTTCTATTCAATTTTTTAAAAAATTATATAAATATAAAAACCAATATAATGGGGAAACAAAAATTTCATCAATTATACGAGAAAGGGTAATGGTGAAATCATCGCAAGGGATGGTGGTGATGAAAGGGGCGTTTGGGCTTAAATTCGAATAGCAGCGAAATCTTTCTTAAAGAAGACCAAGTACAATCAGTTTTCAATTAATGAAATTTATATAGTTTTTAACATAATTTTGTTACATTTCTTCAATGATTAACTAAAAAATTAAAGAAAATATTAAAAATGTAAACTTTCTATTCAATTTTTTTAAAAATTATATAAATATATAAACCAATATAATGGGGAAACAAAAATTTCGTTAATAAAACGAGAAAGGGTAATGGTGAAATCATCGCGAGGGATGGTGGTGATGAAAGGGGCGTTTGGGCTTAAATTCGAATAGCAGCGAAATCTGTCTTAAAGAAGACGAAGTACAATCAGTTTTCAATTAATGAAATTTTTACAGTTTTAGATATAATTTTGTTACATTTCTTCAATGATTAACTCAAAAATTGAAGAAAACATTAAAAATGTAAACTTTCTATTGAATTTTTCAATTTTTCACAAATAGTAATTATGTAAATGATAAAAACAATATAAGGGCGAAAATAAATATAATGGTGAAATCATCATGAGGGATGGTGGGCGTTTTTGCTTAAATTCGAATAGCAGCGAAATCTTTCTTAAATAAGACGAAGTACAATCAGTTTTCAATTAATTAAATTTATACAGTTTTAGATATAATTTTGTTACATATCTTCAATGATTAACTCAAAAATTGAAGAAAACATTAAAAATGTAAACTTTCTATTGAATTTTTCAATTTTTTCGGACCGTCGAAGGGAGGTGTTGTGCACATAATAAGCGCTCATACGTGTACAGGAGGTGGAAACAGGAGGGTCCGGTTTTGCGGCGAAGAACTGGGACGAGGCAAAAACGTGGTCTGTTTCATCAATTGCACATATCCAGCTTGCAGCCATGCAGTCACGGCACTTTGTTTGCTTGATTACATTCCAAACGCAAACATTTCGCTGCTAAACGAATTTAAGCACAAACGCCCCTTTCATCACTACCATCCTTCGCGATGATTTCACTATTACCCTTTCTCGTTTTATTAACGAAATTTTTGTTTCCCCATTATATTGGTTTTTATATTTATATAATTTTTAA
>NW_017098936.1:0-5448 GCF_001412225.1 Nicrophorus vespilloides
CATATGTAATTTTCTTTTAGTACTCTTCAAGTATTTGGATCCCACTTAGCCCCTTAAGTGGTTATGTCGTATATATTCGTCATGGTATATTGTATTGCGTACTGCTTATGACGAATATATTCGCATCGTAACAGTCGCTATACAATATGTCGAACGAATAACTAGCGACAAAAGTACAAGGAGAGGCACTTCATCAAACCGCTTAATGTCCTTCACTATACCTAACACGTAGATTTTCTTATATTACGCGATACTTGTCAAGTAAAAAGTGAAGTACTTTAAGTATATTTTATCTAGTACTTTTCAAATCTTTAAATCTCCCATAATATCTCATGACTCTCATATGTAATTTTCTTTGAGTACTTTTCAAGTACTCAAGTACTGGAGTAAGAAGTGAAGTACTTTAAGTATAGTTTTTCTAGTACTTTTCAAATCTTTAAATCTCCCATAATATCCATGACTCTCATATGTAATTTTCTTGTCGTATATATTTGTCATGTACTATTGTATTGCGTTCTGATTATGACGAATATATTCGCCTCGTAAACAAAAATATAACGCTAGCCACAAAAATACAAGAAGAGGCACTTCATCAAACCCCTTAATGTGCAGTTTCTTAAGTTTTTGTTTCTTCTACAGTACATTTGTTGAAGCTACATGATAAGTATTACTTTTAGCTTTATACTACAAGTAAATCATTCCTTAAAGCAATGTGTATAAATCACAAAGGCATTTATTGCTGTACAAACGATAAGTAAACAATTAGAAAATACAGCAATTACACGGATGTCGTCCGTTAATTAAGCATTTACGAGAAGGTACATTCGTAGTGGGAGATTTGATTAATTGTTAGCTACGCGGGGAAGAAATATCGTCGTATATAGGCTGATGCAATGCTCCGATAAGGCTATACCCAAGACACACTTGTTTTGTGTTCTACATGGAACTACCATTAGGGAGTTAATTGAATCAACAAACCAGAAACCCGGAACGTGGGTGTTACCTAATCAAATTTGTATATATATATATAATACTTATCGACGCCCATTTCATTAACTTAGGACATAGTTTATAGATTTTTTTACATTTTTTTCAAATACTAGTATTAGTATAATTAATTGTGATAATTTTATCAACTAGTACTAGAATTTCGGTATTAATTACAATGAATGTATTTGAACTGAGACAACTGGATTTATGAAGTTTATTGTTTTGTGTAAACTGTCGTTAAGATATATTATATCTTAATCTAAACTGTGATTGATGGGAAATAATTTTACAAATGGGATTTGCTGAAACCGAACTTGCTAGACGTGAAAAATAAAAATGCAGGTGCTTTAATGCGTTCGTGTCTGAATATTTGTTTGTGTATATGTGTAGGCCTCCGATTTTATTTCCAGCTGAGATAAATGATGGATGATCGTGCCTATCTATTTGTATGCGCGCATTTATATTTATTGTTTTCGGTTTGAATAATGTGGTGCGATTATTCACGCATTGTGAAGAGATAGATAGAGCGAGCGAATGGTGTTCGAGAACTCGCGACATCCCATTTCTCTCGAAAGTACCACCGATGCGTGTGGTCCTTTTGATTCCTTTTCTGGTTCGTAATTATCCTTTTGATTTGTTTTTTTTGCAGGTGATCCGTGTAGCTTGTACTGCATCAATCCGGACAACACGTACGCGAAGCTGGAGCCTAGAGTCAAGGATGGGACCAGATGCAAGGCGGGATCGAAGAACATGTGCGTCGCTGGGATCTGTCGGGTAGGTGCGGTATCAAACATAGGTGGGATGATTCGACTTTGTGAAGGTTTCAGGCTGTAGGATGCGATAACGTCTTGGATTCCGAAGCTGTTGAAGATGATTGCGGAGTGTGCAAAGGCGATGGCACCGAATGCAAGATCGTGGACAAGACTTTTTCAACGCCCAGCAAACTAGGTATGTCTCCAATCCAAATTATTTCTGCTGAGAGAGGGTGAATGCCTTTTTGGGGTAATTGAATTGCCGAACGAGACGTAATTTGGTGGGTTTTCGCACCCTTCCGTTATTTAGCTTGAGTGAATATCTACAATTATCATCTGATGCAAAGTTTCCATCCCCGAGTATGTGAATGACGACGATAATAGTAATAATAAAAAGGGCTGCCGCCGCCTCTCCTCTTCCCTTTTTTGCACAGGCTTATTATCATCAGAACCTCGCCTCCCCCACGCAGCATTTTCGCACATATATAAGAATATTTTCCGATACTTTGCGGCAATAAATTCTGGAAAGTAATTTTCGAGTGCGGGGGCGGCTCTGCTTATATTTTATGCATGGGCCGCTCTTCATTTTTTCTTTTTCATTCTTCGAATTTCTCCCGCTTCCACACGCCCCGTTATCCTTTCGCAGGCTACGTTAAAGTCGGAGTTATTTTCCGGGGATGTCGGAATGTCCTGATTGAGGAGCTCTCACCATCGCAGAACACTATCGCCATAACCGGGCCGGACGAGAAGAAGTATTACCTTAATGGAAAATTGTACGTCCTCGGCGACACTTATTCGAATGTTTTGGATGGAGATTAAAATGCTCGAAATTTATCGCTTTTGCAGTAGCGAAGAGTTGGATGGAGTCCACGATTTTGGTGGAGTCGAAGGTGTTTATACGCATCCTGAGCCGCAGAAGGAGATGCTCGTCATCCATGGACCTCTCAAAGAGAACATCGTTCTTTACGTAAGTTAATAATAAATCAGTTTTGTTTAGCGTTAATTTAAATCTTTGAATGAGAAGCACTGATGTTAACTCATGAACATGAAACTTTACTTGTATATGATTTTGTATACTGTTGTTGAATGATGATCTAATTCGTTTTGTTGATGAGTACAAATCCTAATGTTAACTAAGGAAAATTAATATTTTCTTATTGAGTGATCTTTACAAATACATCATTAATCCAAGATCCTTACTATATATTTGATAAATGATGTTCTTATTCTATTGTTGATAAAATGTAATAATGCTAACTAATGGATAAAACTAATGGACTTTTCTCATTGTACTACTTTTGTGGAATGATCATCTAATTTTGTTGTTTATGACTACAAATCCTAATGTTAACTAATGGTTAGAATCCTTGTGGTTAACTAAGGAAAATAAAGCTTTTCCTATTGAGTGACCTTTCTAAGTACATCATTAATCCAAGATCCTTACTATATATTTGATGAATGATGTTCTTATTCTATTGTTGATACAATGTCATAATGCTAACTAATGGACTTTTCTCATTGTGAAAATATGTTGTATATGATTTTGTATGCTTTTGTTGAATGATGATCTAATTTTGTTATTGATGAGTACAAATCCTAATGTTAACTAACGGCTAGATTCCTTGTGATTAACTAGAGAAAATAAACCTTTTCTTATTGAGTGATCTTTCCAAGGTCATCATTAATCCAAGATCCTTACTATAGAGTTCATGAATGATCTTATTCTATTGTTGATAAAATGTCATAATGCTAACTAATGGATAAACCTAATGGTCTTTTCTCATTGTGATAATATGTTGTATCTATTTGTATACGATTTTGTATACTTTTGTCGAATGATGATCTAATTTTGTTGATGAGTACAAATCCTAATGTTAACTAATGGTTAGACTAGTTGTGGTTAACTAAGAAAAATAAACCTTTTCTTATTGAGTGACCTTTCCAAGTACTTCATTAATCCAAGATCTTTACTATATATTTGATAAATGATGTTCTTATTCTATTGTCGATAAAATGTCATAATGCTAACTAATGGATAAAAGTAATGGACTTTTCTTATTGTGAAAATATGTTGTATCTATTTGTATATGATTTTGTAAATTTTTGTCGAATGATGATCTAATTTTGTTGTTGATGAGTACAAATCCTAATGTTAACTAATGGTTAGAATCCTTGTGATTAACTAGGGAAAATAAACCTTTTTTTATTGAGTGATCTTTCCAAGTATATCATTAATCCTAGATCCTTGCTATATATTTGATGAATGATGTTCTTATTCTATTGTTGATAAAATGTCATAATGGTAACTAATGGATAAAACTAATGAAATTTTCTCATTGTGAAAATATGTTGTATCTATTTGTATATGAATTTGTATACTTTTGTCAAATGATGATCTAATTTTGTTGTTGATGACTACAAATTCTCAAGTTAACTAATGGTTAAAATCCTTGTGATTAACTAAGGAAAATAAACCTTTTCTTATTGAGTGATCTTTCCAAGTACATCATTAATCCAAGATATTTACTATATATTTGACAATATGATCATTACTATATGATTTTGTATAGTTGTGTCAAATTACGATATAATTGTGTTGATGATGTTAAACGATTTATAGGAAACTTGTTGTTGACTAATAAGCCCAGTTAACAATATATGAATGTAGATTGATGATCTAATTTTGTTGTTGATGTTAACTCATGGATAGAAGCCCTGAGGTTAACTAATGTATATAAACTTTTCCTTATTGTCAAGGTGACTTTGATTTATTCAATTTTGTATACTTTATCTATAAATGATTTAATACTGGTTAAAATCTAATGAATATAAGCCCTCAACTTAACTAATGGATAGAAGATAGAAAATAAACCATTTTCTCTATTTGCGAAGGTGACTTTCAGGTATTTGTATTTTTTGTTATACACTCTGATCTGATTGATCAAGGTCTCTATTTTATGATGTATAGCCTCTTTACACAACAATTTTTCATCGTGCTGTGTGTGTGTTTTTTTTTTGTAAGCCTCGAGCGTCGAACAAAATATATGCCATAATCTATCGTTTAATTAATTACGCTCTACGATTGAGATTAATTCATTTGCATGCCGGACAATTGCTACCGCGCGATTAATTAGCGCTGCGAACTGGGAAGGGGGGGCGAATAAAAAAGAGTATGGCTTGTTCAGTGTGAGTGCGCGAGACGCGGAAAATTGATTGGGTTTTAATTAATGTATGTTAATGGAATTACGATTCGATTCATTTTATTTTCTTTCTCGAGTGGAAAAATGAAAAAAAAAAAGGAAAAAAAAAAACGGATCAGCGGTAATAATGAAATCATTGCGTGGGCAACACGAAAATAACAGTGGATCTGTCGTGAATGAACGATCGTTATGTATTAGGTGCACACTGTGGGAAGCGGAATTCGTTTCGGTAATGACCATATAAGTTCTTCACTCTTTTGGTAAAAGCTTAAGATTTCTAAATGTTGGACTGCTCCATAATTTGACATCGCATTATGAATCAGTTAATATTGTTTTCTCTCCACAAAATTTAAATAATTTCTATAATAAAATTGATCACAATTCGTAACATGACTATTTACACAACAATTTTAAGAATTTTGAAGCACATAACTTAAGGCAGCGTTTTCCAAACTGTGAGGCGTGCACTAGTCTAAGGGGAGGCGCAAATATTAGTAGCAGTGAGC
>NW_017098937.1:0-3432 GCF_001412225.1 Nicrophorus vespilloides
GAATCAAGCAAAATCAGCTCATATTTATATTTACTATGAAATGCTTTTAAATTATATTGAAGTGAATTAAACAGGAAGTAATCATCAGGAATTTTTTATGATTATTTAATACTTTTTTTTCTAAAGAATATTATTGTTCTAATTGGACAGCCTATTGCGATAAAATGGATGAAACTATGATCCTGTCAGTAGATTTATTGGAAAGATCATATATTTTTCATTAATTTTCATATTTGATATTGTAATTAGTATTTATGATTGTTGAGTAATTAATACTAAAATGTGAAGACACTATTTTCACAGCTTGTATTTTATTGCTCTAATTGGACAGTCTATTGCGATAAAACGAATTAAGCTATGATTTTCTTAGTAGATTTATTGGAAAGATCATAAATTTCTCATTAAATTGCATATTCTATATTGTAATTAGTATTTGTAGTTATCGAGTAATTAGTTAAAATGTGAAGACACTCTTTTCACAGGTTGAATTTTATTGTTCTAATTGGACAGCCTATTGCGATAAAACGGATGAAACTATGATCATCTTAGTAAATTTATTGGAAAAATCGTATATTTCTCATTAATTTTCATGTTTGATATTGTAATTAGTATTTGTGGTTGTCAAGTAATTAGTTTAAATGTGAAGGCACTATTTTCACAGGTTGAATTTTATTGTTCTAATTGGACAGCCTATTGCGACAAAACGGATGAAGCTATGATCCTGTCAGTAGATTTGTTGGAAAGATCATATATTTATCATTAAATTGCATATTCGATATTGTAATTAGTATTTGTGGTTGTCGAGTAATTAGTTAAAATGTAAAGACATTATTTTTATAAGTTGAATTTTATTGTTCTAATTGGACAGTCTATTGCGATAAAGCGGATGAAGCTATGATCCTCTCAGTAGATTTATTAGAAAGATCGTAAATTTCTCATTAATGTGTATATTCGATATTGTAATTAGTATCTGTGGCTATTGAGATATTAACTAAATTGTGAAGACACTATTTTCAAAAATTGAATTTCTTTGCTCAAAGTTAATAGCTTATTGCAAAAAATTGGAATAATCTATGAATCTCCCAGTAGGTTTATTGAAAAGTTCATATTTTTGTCATTAATTTTAATATTTAATATTGTAATTAGTATATGTGGTTATCACGTAATTATTGAAATGTGAAGACACTATTTTCACAAGTTGAATTTTATTGTTCTAATTGGACAGTCTATTGCGATAAAACGAATTAAGCTATGATTCTCTTAGTAAATTTATTGGAAAAATCATAAATTTCTTATTAATTTGCATGTTCGATACTGTAATTAGTATCTGTGGTTGTCGAGTTATTAACTAAAATGTAAAGACATTATTTTCACCGTTTTAATTGTAATGTTCTAATTGCACAGCCTATTGCGATAAAACGGATGAAGCTATGATCCTTTCTCTAGATTTATTGGAAAGATCATAAATTTCGCATTAATTTGCATGTTCGATATTATATTGTAGTATCTGGGGACGTCGAGTTATTAACTAAAATGTGAAGACAATATTTTCAAAAATTGAATTTCTTTGCTCAAAGTTATTGCATGAAATTTGAATAATCTATGAATCTCCCAGTAGGTTTATTGAAAAGATCATATTTTTGTTTGTAGTTTGTATTTGATGTAGTTAACATAAGTGGCTATTAGGTGCGAGTACTAAGGAAAAGTTGCAAAATGTAAATTCTCTTGATGTTAATATCGCGTGTTTCGGATAGAAAACTTGCGGTCTGTATTTAGCAAATTGGAAATCGGATGCGTAACGGATGGACGGAGAGCGTTACGCAACGGGTGAAGGAGATGTGGATGCGGTTGAAGCGAGAGCAACTGGTTTATTTACTGCTGCAGCTTGCTGTATAAATATATGAGTTTAATATATATATAAATTATGGCAGATACGAAAAGTGCAGTTCTGCAGCAGCAGCAGCAGCAAAAGCCAAAGCATCGGCATCATCATCATCATCATCGTCCGTGTGGTGGCTACCTGCAGAGCACGTTGTTATTATTAAAGGCGGGACCATGGCTACCGTATTTCTGCCCCGGATTACACGCTAAATTACCAATTAGGGTCCTAACCGCTAATTATCTACGGAATATATACACGAGGATGGAACTACTCGCTCTCCATCTCGCTCCCATCCGTTCCTAGCGAACTCGATCCGTCTTCCTCTTCTCCACCCATCAGCGAGTGTTTGCGTTTGTGTGCGTGCGGCGAGCGCTCGTTGTTTCTTGCGTAACGGCCGAGACGATTCTCCTCTTCTTCATGATGATGAAGCTGACGAAGATGATGAAGAACGCGACTAATAATCTACCGATCGGATCGCCCTTTTTCGATTCAATTAAAAAAAAAGCCCCCCCGTTCGGATCCACTCTCTAATCTACGACTAATTAAGTCCCTCCCAAAACCCATGATGCACACTCGGCATTCCGTTTGTAAATTAAAAACATAATCAACCGACTTACTTCAAAGACAACTTCTTCGTTAAACACAATTTTTACTTTACATTTATCCTTGCTTTTATACCAATTAAGAACAAGAAACTATACAGTTTGCATCTTTAATTTGCAATCCATGTAATAAAATTAGTTCAATTTACTTCCTTATTTCCATTATTTATTTATTCCTACAAACGACATCTAGTAACTAATTTACCAATTAGCAATCTTGAATTTGTGTAATAATACACAATCCTTTATATAAGCATTTGTTTTCTATGTCACTAATAAATTTTACTTCATTATACAAGACTAAATTATGTATTTCTTATTATAAGTCAGAGAAAATAATTTAATAAATCTTTACTCAAAATCATGATTGGAATTTTCTACAAATTTAAGTTAAGAATCAATAAGAATTTTTTGACAAAATTTTCAATTTCATTTTTTTTTTAATTATTTTTAGAAAATTTATTTCAAAATGAGAAAACTATAAGAATTTGCGAATAATGTAGTAATATAGTGTAAATCTTCTAATTTCTTGAGTCTTTCAAGTGGAATTGAATTATTTGTAAATAAATTGAACAATAATATTTGAAGATTTAAGTAGATTTAATGCTAAACTTATACAAACATCTTATCAAAGTTCAATAGATTTCAATGAAATTTCAGAAGTTTCAAGAAAACTAAATTGAACAATTATCATTAAGTCTATTTAAATCTTCAAGTATTATTGTTGAATTTAGTTTTTTTGAAATTTCATTGAAAACTACTGAAATTTCAAAAGATATTTGTTTATAAGATGTTTGTATAAGTTTATCATTAAGTCTACTTAAATCTTCAAGTATTATTGTTCAATTTAGTTTTGCTGAAACTTCTGAAATTTCATTGAAAACTATTGAACTTTGATAAGATGTTTGTATAAGTTTATCATTAAGTCTACTTAAATCTTCAAGTATT
>NW_017098938.1:0-54807 GCF_001412225.1 Nicrophorus vespilloides
GTGAGACATTCAGCTTTCTTACGAGTGGTCGATGATGCAATTACCTTAAGGGGTTATCGAGAAATCCACAATAAACTGAAAAGAGTGAAAAAGAAACGTCGTTTCTCTGTTTTTTCAATTTCTACAGCTCATAGCAGGCGACTCGATGACAGTACCAAGAAGCCAATAGGCTCGTTGGAAAGCTGAGACATTCAGCTTTCTTACGAGTGGTCGATGATGCAATTATCTTAAGGGGTTGTCGAGAAATTCCGAAAACACTAAAAAAAACGAGAAAACCGTCATTTCTCTGTTATGTATAAGACGTTAAGTATGTGTTTTTTTTTCAATTTCTGCAGCTCATAGCAGGCGACTCGATGATAGCTAAAAGCTATATGTAGGCGCGTTGAAAAGGTGAGGAGACATTCAGCTTTCATATGAGTGGTCGTTGATGCAATTATCTTTAGGGCTTGTGGAGAAATTCACGATAGACTGCAAAAAGTGAAAAAAACGAAAATCGTCCTAGTATATGATTCTCGAAAATGCCAGAAAATTGGGATTTGCGCTAGGAGACTATGAGTAGCGACGAGGTATATGAGCTCCTAGTATCGATCGTTACTGATTGGTTGTAATTTGAAATTTACGTTTGTGAAATACCAATATTTGTTAATTTGAACACTATGGAGACTGGCAAAATGGTGTGCAGACGAATTTGCGTAGTTGTGGAGTAGGATTTAAACAAATTTATATCATACTCAAATAAAAAGACAACATCATTGATTTATATTATTTATATTTAAAGTAGTGGGTAAATATCACAATATAATTCTTAAATAAAACAATACTCTATTAAATACGCTACATATTCAGTCAAAAATAATGTATACTTTCTGTAAAAAATTCTATACATTTGTAACGTTAGGAAATAAATTTAAATAATACTATTTATATAAAGCTCTGCACCTCATTCCCCATTCTTTTACTTGAATTGATACTTGACAACAACAGTACAAACAGAATAGGAGAATGAAATTTTCACTGAAATTCCCTGCAACATAATAGTTATGTTAGTTATTTTTTTTTTTCATTAATATAATTAATAATTTACCTGTGAATAGTTTTTCAAAAAAAATGTTTCCAATAGATGTGCCAGCAAAAAAGTAAAAATTACTTATTGCTGAAATTGCTAGTAGAATGGAAGCCAAACTAGAAGTAAGTCTCCTTTCCATATTGGGATGTTTTGAGCCAAAATTGAAGAAGCATTTTTTGTACAATTCCTTACAAATCATTTCCACTGAGATTCCCATGAAGTTTAATACTGTCCATATTAAAATATAATTTTGTGTTCCATGCCAAACATACACAAATGTGAAACAAAGACCACTAGAGAATAATTTGTTGATGTATGATTGACTGTATTGTGTTGGTATGTATATATACCTAAAATATGCTGATTAAATAATTTGTCATTAATGGTATTTTGTACTATTACTTCACTAAGAATTTATAAAGTCCCACGTCAAAGTACTTCCACATATCAGAATATAAATGAATGCGTCCTATGCATTTTGGCAGATGTGGTACAGTAACACCTTCAAATTCTGCAAAACTTGTGCTAAGTCCATATAAAATAACATATTTCAAGTGGAAGAATTGTCCCATGGCATAACCATATCCATAAATAGCCCATGGTTGGAATGTCTTTATGTGCTAAAAAAATAAGAATTATTTAAATTTTAATACACTTAGCAAAAATCACTCACCTCAACTTGATATGATATTGCATTAATGTAAATGTAATGTAAGCAATACTCAGTGAAAATAAACCAAAATAATACTCTCAACAAGTTTAAAAATAATTTTGTTGTACGACTAGTTAAATTTCTAAAATTATTCTTAGACTTAAAATCATTGTATCCTACGAAAGGTCCACAAAACAATGTTGGCAAATAAAAGACAAAATTAATGAAATCAAAAAATGTTATTTTATCATTCACTTCCATTTTAATCTTATCTATGTAAAAGCTCAGACATCGAAGATTAATCCAAAATACAGCAATAATTGATGTTATATGCAGTTCTTCGGTTATGCCAACATATTGTAAAGTCTTGTTATCCACAAATTTGTATATAGTTATTATCAACAGGCATAAGCCACAACATATCCAAATCAATGTTATATTTTTAAATTTGCTAAATAGTTGGAACACAAAAGGTTGCAAGACTAACAATAAAAATACAGCAACATTTGTGTAATACAGCAGGAACATGAAAGACAAAACAAGTTGAACAATATGTTTGATCTTTTCTCTCTTTAAGTACTCTGTCATTGCTGAATGTACAATTAGCCATGGAAACAGTTCTTTCAATAACTGACAAATTGTTTCCCATTCAACATCCGAGACATCTCTTCTTCTGTTTATTACTGTCCAGCCATTTTTAAAATCTCCATACACATCCTCGTAGTGTTTAAAATAATCTGAAGAAATAAGGTTAATAATTGAAATAACAACTGTTGCACTTACTATAATTTACCTTCAGTGGCTAAGTAAAAATTATATATCGAATATAAAACCGCACTTATCCAAATAACGAAATAAATACCCGTTTCGTAAACATTTGGAAGACGTTGAACCTTTTTTATTATTGCCATCACTACATAATACAAACTTCCACAACTATCTCAAACTAACTATTGTTGAGGTACTGCCGCCTCCAAAGCAGTTATTCCAAATATATGGAGTATAGGCAACCAAATATACTAAAGATAAACAAATTAGTATAGAGTAACTCAAGAAGATGTCGCTGTTAGTTAAAGTAACTATACTTTTCAAAGTAAAGTTATCATTAATTATTCTTATTTATAGATTATATATATGAAGATTGTTACCTTGAGACAATATTTTTGGAAAAAATTTCTACACTCATTAATCTTTTTTTTCCTCCTGCTTCTTCAATCTAGGAAGAGCTTCTACGTCCTGTCGACGCATTACGCCAATCGCAAAATAATTAATAAATCATTAGGTTTATCTCTGATATAGATTTGTACTTGTAAAGTACAGTGAAACCTCGCTTAACAAGTTTAATGCGTTCCAAATTTCCGGATTTTTACTCGTATAGTGAAACATATTCAAAAATACACATAACATGTGTACACAAGTTTTCAAAATGATGTAACAGGCGCGCAATCCGGGACTTCTCTTCTCATCGTCACTCGTTATGCGACGTTTCGCTCATTAAGCAAGTAACATGTCACATTCTTTCTTCCATTGAAGAAGGAGAAAAATCATGAACATTATTGCGAAATTTAGTACTCGCAAGTACTGAAAATGTAAAATAACTATAGATTTAAAATCCATATCAAAAATTACACAGTGCGGTTTTGATTTATGTGGATATAAATTATAATTGTGTGCTTTTTATTTTTATGCCTTTTTCAAGTACTCTATTAGTCCGGAATATTAGCAAAACCGCACTATGCGAAAGAATGCTGTATTTGTTTTCCTTGATTAATTTAATACATATTATATGTGTTTTTATTAAAATTATTAAAATCTCTGTACTTATTATTATATATGTCTTATTCTTGTTACGTACCTGAGTAAATTCTGCAATACATATATTATTTTTCTAATAAATTAAAATTATTCAATTGTGACATCTTATATACTAAATATGTACAAATATCAAACTAAGTTTTTTTTCCAAAATATCAGAAAAAATCGGCATTTATTTCTTGGATTTGATGAAGAAGTGTATTCATCTATTATGACCAATTTTACGTTTCATCAGAACTTCTTTTCAATCATCTGATGAACTATAAAATTGGTAAAAATAGAGAACAATAAAATCCATAGAGCAATTACCAAATAAATAATCCACCTGCAATATTAAAAGCAGATACTAAAATTCATGATTTTGTTGTCAACAATTAATATTATATAATTTGTTACAAAAAAAAATAAGTGTACTTACCAGTACTTGTAGTAATTTTGTAGTAATTATATAAGTAAATGGGTTACCATGAATCTATTATAATACCCATAACTTAACGATTTGTTAAAAACGAAATTAAAAAAAATAAATAAATAAAAGGATACAAGGAATTACAACATTATATATGTAAATGATTGTAACAATTAAGTAATCATTGTTGTAAGGTTTCTTAAAAACGTGTACTAAATATGTATTTACTTCTTTCAAGAAAAGTGCAACATACTTCCAAATGATATATTTGTTTTCAATCCACGTTTGAAAGATACTACTCAGTGATATGTTTTAGTAACTTTCATACTATTAAGAAAATGTACCTACTCGGGATTGAATAATAGTAATGGTACATTTTGGTGTAATTAGTGCTAATTAAAATAACTCACCTAAGTTGTAATATCCTTATGGAAACACTTGACTAATTTGCAGTTAATAAGATATAAACATTTGAATAATGGTACAGTTTAGTATAAATATTTGAAAAAAAAACTATATATAGGGCTATACTTATCATACTTATATACTTATCTTTGTGAATACAAATTTTCAGGAAAAATTTAAATAAAAAAATAACGCCTAATACTTAAATCAACTGAAAATACTCACTAATTGAAGATATACTCACCTGAGTAAAGTCTTTCAATTCCCATGAGATCTTGCTTCCATTTCCCAGTTATCCTTTCATCATATTATATGAACTTTGAAGTTAGATAATCCCACAAAGATTTCTACAAATAAAAAAAATCTGTCTTGTACTACGAAGAATCTGCAAATAATATCAATAATTAATTAGAAAAATCAGTGACTCAGGGTTATACTTATCTTCGTGATCATAATCCCAATTTGTACATGTATATTCAAAGTCTCATTTGATATAAATCTAAAAAAAATCATTATTCAATATATAAATGTAACTTTTCGTGAAGTAATCTTACATTCTTTTTTGTTACTTCTAAAATATGAGCATCGTCCAATAATCTGTTTCCTTGTATTTCCCATAATAGATGACATTATTTGTGTAAAATCTGAAAAAATACACATAAGTATATATTTATTTAAAAAAATAAGTATAATAATTACCAAATATTCTCTTCTTCAATTCTATAAAAAAAAAATCTAATAAATTAAAATAACAAATCAATAATACACACAGATTTTTAGGGAATATTGTTATTACATTCATAAACATAAATTTATTAATTATAAATAATTTTATACAAAAATTGGATTGAATAAAATCGTTACATTTCAGTCTTATAATATGAACTCATAAAAATGATTCATTTTTTTTTTGATAAATATTTAATATACACAATATATACATAATATAATATCATTTTAATGACAATATATACACAGAATATAATGAATGAGTCAAACAAAAATATATTTTTGTCTATATTTAAATTTGTCTCTACTCTTTTATAAAACCACAAAATAAAATTACAATTTAGTTATACCAAATTTATAGAATCCAGAATCAATAAGTTAAAAAAAAATAAATAGAAATATCTTATGGGAATTGCATTTGACTACTTTTATATGTTAGGGGAGTCATATTTTTTTTTGTAGGAAGATTATTAATTTAGTGGTAAATAAATAAAAACACGTATATAATGAAGATCATACCGACGATAATGAAATAATGCCATGCGTCCACTGAGAGGCTTTGCTCCTTTATCAAGAAGCTATTCATTTCGTCAAAAACAGAAGTGTTCCACTCCTGTTTTTCGCACATTAAGTTTTCCAGTTTGGCCTGTAATTTATAAATTTGTTAGTATCAGATACAACATTGCTTTACTTTATAAGCATTGTAGATACAACATGGCTTTACTTTATAAGCATTTTAGCTAGTATTCATACATTGCTGTGGTTTCATCCATCTGGACTGTCTTAGCGTTCAAAGTTGAAAAATAAAAAATTAAATCTCTAAAAAGCAATGTTTTTACATTTTAATGCTTTTCTCGGAAACTATAATAGATTGAATTGATTCGAAAGATGCATATTAAAGCTGAATGTTTTGGAAATGTAGCTGCGGATGAAGAAATGAAAAATTAAGGCTGTGTTTTCACATTTTAGTGATTTTCTCAAAAACTATAATAGATTAAATTTTCAATGAATAATTGATAGAATATTCAAATTAATGTACTTACTGCTTGGAAGAACTTGAATACTTGAAGATTTTTGATGTAACGAGCTGCAACTGGAAACGTAAATCAATTATATTTGACCTAGTCATCACTCAATGCATCATGGGAAAATATTATAATTACTGCATCTTATTTCAATTCAATGTTTACTACTTATTACTAAAAATTATTTTTACTATAGTTAATAATATAGTATAGTAATATGTAATGCATGTGCTATTATATCTAATTATCTTGCAATACCTGTGAATATCAAGAAACACAAACAATCACTAATAAATCTTTACCTTGCGCAACTGTCACAATACACTTGAATAGAGCCGATCGGTTTGCAACGAACTGAATATAGTTGAAAAAATAGTAGGAAACTTGACGATTGTAACTTTTCAAAATTTGCTTACATAATTTTATGAAAATACAGCAAAAACAAGATATTATTGATAAAAACAACATATGCAATACTTTGTTTATCTATGAAACTATTCAAATACTTTGGCGGATACGCCGGGTATATTTGAGTTTTTACCTCGTATTTACATAAAACAAACTAAAGAATAAATACATTATATAATAAGTTTCTTATATTATTCGCATTATATATTATGTTTACTTACCAATAAAATACATAAACCATATTTTTATTTTCACATTTCTATGCAATACAAATATATGCCACATCACAAAAAAGAAATTCAAATACACCAATATAATATAAATTGTAACATAAACTCTGAAAAGAAATAAATATAATAATAATTCTATATAAATTTAAATAAAAACAAATAAATTATATAAAAGTACCCAAGGTTATGATAGAATCAATATAAATGAAACTATATTCAGTTCACTATAATTTAGCTATGTTCATTGAAATCATTGCATTTTGTTAAATTTGTAAGATTATAATCAATGTTTTTGGGTGACGTGGCAAATAGTTGGTAAAATACTACCAACTGTAATAACAAAATCAAGGTATTGATTTTATGTTGCAAAACAAAAATGAAAACTTTCATGACATTGAATAAAGTCAGATTTACATTGTACTAATTGCCAAAATTGTAGCTGTATTGATTTTATTATACAGAATATTAATTATTTTGTATTTCAAAGAACATAGAGATTCGTGCGTTTATTTCTCTTTTATAATTTGTTCTCTGTAATTTTATTGCAAATGTGGTTACTATTTTATTTAATTATAGTACAAGTACACAATATTACATTTTTAAAGTTAGTAACAAGAAAAAATATAAAAATCGGTTAATTGAACTTTTCTCTAATACTACTACTACTTTTTAGTATGTAATATTTTTCATGGGGGTAAATGGTAAATTCATAAAATTAGAAAATTAATTTTTCTGACTCGACACATATTACGATTTTCATTATAGCGATTTCTTTTTTGTCAAATTTTGTTAAATTTATAATAATGTAATATTTTGTCAATGTCATTTGTGTTATTAATTAAATAATTTTAAAAAATTACCAATTTATTAATTTAACATATTTATTGGCAACACTTATGACCAAACGGCAATGAACTGATGTCTTTCTGTCCAAAATTACCGGTATTTATAGTCAAAATTTACCGGTAATCATATTAACACTCAAACAGAAAAACCAAAGCTCTTTAGCCAAATAATAATTATTTATGTAGAATTATTGTTTTTTGCTATTAATATTTTTTTAATGAAAATTTATATTTTCTGGCCAATAAATTATTTTCATATTCACAATAATATTGTTTAATTATAACTTGACAGCAAATTGATTTAATGTCATTTTTGTGATAGATTTAATAAAATATATTTTAAACAAAAAAATAATTAATTTGTTAATTAATTAATTAGCAAAAACCAATAATACATAAATAATTTTTATATTTGGTTTATATCAGGATTCTGGCGATTTAGGTTGGGAACTGATTGTTGTCGCTATCACTTCCCAATCTAAATGGCACGTTTCAACGGTGCTCTTGCCACGAACTTAGCTGCTGTCTGAATATATGTATGAAAACTTGACAAAAAAATATATATTTTTTCTCGCAGATTATAAATAATTAATTTATTTATTTATTATATAAGGTATATTATATATAATTTATTTATTATATAAGCGCTAAAAAATTTGATATTTTTTCCAATTTAAAAAAATGGTGTAAGCGCCGGGTATATCTAACATTATTATTAAATAGTTGGTAATCCTGGTATAGAAATCATTGATCGTATTCTGCGATTGTAATAATATAAATAACTGAAATGAATATAGCTAAATAACTTTTGAATTAATTATATATTATTAATAGTGGATGCGCCGGGTATTTTTCTTAAAATCTTAATTTTTATATTTGTTATGATGAAATTTTAAATGTAAGAAATATATTATTGTATGAGAATATTATATTATAAACAATATTATGACAAAAATATATTACCAACCAAACAGATACATTAGAATATTGATTTTGTACGTAATTCCAAGAAAACAAGTTGCACATATATTAATTTATAGAAAAGTACAAAATAATTTACATTAGTTAATATGCTTTTTTTATTTCAATATTATTTGGAACAATTATTCAATTAAAAAAATAATTTAGACAACAAAATAAAAAGCATTTTGAACATTTGAAAACTTTAATCAAAATTATATCTTTTCTTTTAAATATTTTTTAAGAAAAATAATTAGGTGGAAAGAAGCTATATAATTATTGTTACATATAATTAAATTAACTTTATTATACACGTAATTAGTAATAATAATATTTATTGAATAAATGAAAATACTTGTTATAAGGATGCACAGGTTTGAGGTATAACAAATAAATAAATAAAAGACAACATATTAATTATTTTTGGGAATTTTTTATTCATTTCATATTAGTTACATTGCGTTGGATTTTATATTTTTATAGGGTACAACATCGATAAAATTTACTTATATTTATATATAGACATAGATGTATATAAATATTCAATTGAGTATATTTATATATATTTATGTATATAATTCAGTCACAACAATATTACATAAAGATACATTCATTTAGGATAGTTGATAAGTATGAATTTTGTGTAGTTTTGTGCCATTTGTTTGGTCTTTACTCTTTCTGATCTTACCAATAGCAGGTGTTATAGTATTTTTATTTGTTAAATAGATTCCAAAAATAGTATTCAATAGACATAATAGAATGTTTTGGCCAGAAGTCTTACAAAGTGTTTTAACTGATATAACAGCAGTTTGTTGAAAAAATAAATATATTAAAGAAAATCCAAAAAAATGAGCCTTACATTAATAATACTGCAATTATATAAATTAGTTTTTTTTTTATGTGAGACAGGTTTTTTTTTGCATATTAAGGTTAAAAACACTGATTTTATTTATTTGAATGAATCATTGATGTATTTCTTTTTTTTTATTTTTGAGTATATATGCAATATTTTGGAAGTTATTTAATGATTCATTCAATTTCATTGCTAC
The DNA here is from genome assembly GCF_001412225.1 of Nicrophorus vespilloides. Lineage (NCBI taxonomy): Eukaryota > Metazoa > Arthropoda > Insecta > Coleoptera > Silphidae > Nicrophorus > Nicrophorus vespilloides. The sequence goes on from NW_017098938.1 coordinate 9,594, forward strand.
AAACGAACATTGAATATTTCCATATATTTTAGTTGATTGCAATGAAACCCTTAATATAAATTTCTGTTTTAGGCCTTGATTCGATCGTGTGAACGGGGTTTCACTACAATTAACTAAATTTATCTAAATAGACATTGACACAACAACTGGGATTTAAAAGCGGTGGGTGTGGACATTTACCTGTAACTTAATTATTTAAATACGGTTAGGGAATTGGCTTCTTCTGCGGCGCTCCAGCTGGAAGTTGTAGCGCTGGAAGCGAATTCCACTCGGCCAGAACGTCAAAGCCTGCATGGCACTGTCGTAGAAGCGTGGAACGCCTACCTTGAATGAAGACTGAGTCTTGCAGCGGATGGACAATTTCTCGACTCTTGCAATGACGCCGTTCATCTTTTCCTTCAAGAAGGCCTCGATGCTCAGAGGTGAGGTGTCTAAGGCGACGTTACCCAAGTACCACCAAGACAAATCTAACTCAGTTGGCTGCATGTAGTGCTTTGTCGGTCCAATGATTATGCTGTTTGGATGGTTACGAGTTCTGTAGATGGTCGATGCCGAATGACCAACATCGAACACGATCTCTGCAACAGTGTTGGCGGTATTCTCCGAAATCCCTGTGGCGTTTTCCTCCACCTGGCTGCTCAATATGTCCATAGCCTTGGCTTCCTCACCGGAGCTGTACGAAGTGGCGCTCGATGTTGGTCTATAGGGGTTGCGAGTTGCAGTGGACATCAAGAGAGCATCCGTCATAGGCTCCAGTTGAACATTCTCTTCGAGCATTTTTATCTTCAAGCTCAACAAGATGACGTGATCCTCAAGCTGGGCGTTCTTCGAGTCCTTCTCCTCGATCAACTTGACCTTCTCTCGGAGCAGCTGCCTCAGCAGCCTTATCTCTTGAAATAGATGCTCGTTGTTGACAGGTAGATAGATGACCTCTGGACGTCTTTGGAAGCTCATCCAACCGAAATCCGCCTCAAATCTTTGGGTGCACATGTGCTTCCTCAAGCAATCCCGATGGAAACTTCTATTGCACCTGAAGCAGGTCGTGTTGCAAAACACAGATTGACTGCACTCTACGCACGCAGGATGTTCAACGGGCACACCTGCAGCAGTAGCCATTTTGTATGTCAAAAATGCACAATAATGCAGAAGCTAATTCCCGGATGCGAAACGAGCTTCAACGAGTCGAAATTTATTTGACAACTTCCTGTTTACTACATTTAAATACACAGTGACAGACCGCGCAGGTCATTCGTCGAAATCTGTCTACCTGCACCCACATACAGGTTCGAATCCTGGCTAGACCAAAAATAAATAAAGAAAAATCGACTGCAGATGTCAAGGGTAAAACTCAAAGATCAGAAATCCTGTACAAGGGTTAATCATTAGAGAAACGCATAAATTACAGTTTTTTCAATGGACAGTTTCAATATACTTTATTAAAATAAATAATACCATTTATAATGATCACATAAATAGGAACGTAAACATAGTGAAATCTCCTTGTAAATCCTTTTAGTATTTCTGTTTGAAATGAAAGCTAAAATTCCCTTGAAGGGAAACAAATCACCAGCAAACATAGTAATCGAAAAAACATATGTTGTAATATTTTGAAACTGGACATAACTTTTTCAACGACAATAAGTTTGCTTCGATATAGACGAACATTTCAACATTGACACTAATTGATTTATATAATACACAAATATTATTTCGCGTATTATATAATTGTTAAGAAGTAATCGCTCTGTTAACCCATTAGTGATTGTTCAAATTTAGTAAAAATATGGCTTTTTTATCAAGATTATGTTCAATTACAATTATGTCCCATATAAGGGACGAAATCACTGATGGGCCAAACAGAGCCAAGGAAAGTGGACTTCGCATTATTTACTTCACATTAATTTGCTTGCCGTTAAATCCAGTTTCCTTAAAGTACAGAAGGACAGCAGTCCCAAGTTCACAAGTACAATTGTATACATATATATTTATATATTACTAATCTAGTACAGTCGTTTTTACAATTGTACGATGGTTACAGACCATCGTTGAAAAACATTTATAAAATATCAGGAGTAAAAATTGGTCCAAAACGCGTTCGAAGAATGAACTTGGATCAGTCTAAACTACTTGGCACTTGGCAAATACAACACATACACCCGTTGCATTCAATAAGTAAATAAGCTCTGTAATTGTTCACATCTGATAGATGGATATGTTGATTGTATATATATATATATTTCTGATGCCGGGAGGTGTTGTATTTCAGAGAAGCGATGTTCATTTCAGTACCGAAAAATGCCTTTGGACATGAAAAGATAAACGTACACTAAGTTTAAGTACCATATGATTCCGTACAGGACTGTATACAAGATACACAGTCCAAAAATTTTTTTTTCCAATATTTTTTTTTTGAAATCATACAGATATGTATAACAATTAGACAATAAAACGAAATAGTTTTGTTATTGTTAACATTCACAACAAACAATTATCGTATACGACTTTAAAGAAATACGCGCATTCACTTTATTAATTTGTCGCGAAGCGTTGCCTCCTGGCACTGTACTAGGTCTCATTTCACAAAATATTTACTTAAAATATGAAAAATTATATTAATCTTCCACAGCAACTGTTTGATATAATCATAAAAAAAAATCTAAAAATATACTTTCAATGTTAATTTAAATCTTGTAGTAATGCGCGTATTTTATTTTCTGGATCCAATATTTGTCCACATTTTTTTTTCTGTCGTACGATAAACCAAATAGGCTATATATATATTTTTTTAGATCATAGTGTAAAGTTGAATATCAAGTACAATATTGACATTTATAATATATTTTGAGATCTCGCGACATTGCGTGCAAGTACATTATTGGGCAAATGAACATTGATGATCCTGTCCAAGATATTACAAAATTTCAATTTTTAACTTGTTTGTTATAGTCAATTTAAAGTATTATTTCAGACCATGGGCAATTGTTGAATAGTAAATATGATCAAGTATAGAAATACAAGAAAAAAATAACCAGTATTTTTAAATATATAAAAGCTATAAACTATAAAAATATGAGTAAATCATATAATTAAATTGAGTATAATTATAACCTAGGTGATCTATATTTGATTTCATCGATGGCAATATGAAATCCTCCATTTCTTCAGAGAAACATAACTAAAATCATATATTTTTTAGTTCCTTATTTGATCTCATCTATAACAAAACAAACTTCCCAATAGTTTGAAACATATATAGATGTAATTTCTGGACGCTAGTACTTTCACACCAGACAAGATCAAGAATGTATATGTTCTTTGTTCAAAAATAAATATAATGTCACCAATAGCTTTAATACCAATCTTGTATCCATCAAAGAATTTCAATAGCAGTAAAATAAAATGTTGGTTGCTTTGTTTCGAGCAGGACTGAATTGCTGTGGGCCCTTAGGTAAGTAGGTCACGAAGAGGAGATAATTCACTTATTATTTGTGGGCCCCAAAAATATTTATACATCTCCAAAAACTTGTGGACCCCAAAAACCTTGTTAGTTCCAAACTGGTGGGCCCACATAAGTCTTGTGCCTAATAAATAAGAGGGTTTAAATTTTTTAACAATAAATTAGAAATTGTGATAATTATATAAGTAATTTTGAAACAGCACAATTTGATCTAAAACATTTCAATCATCATGATTTGGATAATTTTCAAAGTACAGTGTCAAAATATATACCCAATAATCTAGTACATGTCTCATCATACATATTGCACGCATTGTACGTCATATATTTTTAACGCAATCATTAAATTCTACAATTTTTTAAAGTATTTCAGCATAGTCATAAATCTCGTAAAATACAATAAATACTACATTGCATACTTCATTAGCAAATATTTCAAATCACATACAGAAGTACGACATATCACACAAAACAACCAACGTATCAAACACGTTCTAACATTTAGTATAATATATATATTTTTTTCAATGCAATACCGAAGACCTCGAAGTCCCAAATATATTAATAATGTTCTGTGTTATTTTAGACTTTGAGCGAATTGGAAAAAAAAATCATGTACAGTTAGCATATGCACTAATCTTTAGAATCCATTAATCAGTCCTTTTTTAATTGACAGATTTTTAGTTACAAGGACAAATTTTCATGTTTTTTTGTATATATCTTTAATTTGATTCAATTTTTGAAAATACATTAAAAAAAATAATGGTACGTTACGAAATCACATATTTTTTTTTTTAGTTTCATTATCAATAAAATTTGCAAGAAATTTATCAAAAAATATATTATTTAAACAAAAATTAATATTCCATTATAACATTAAAAAGTTACAGGAAATCAATTTTTTTTAATTAAAATATATGATTTGTTTATTCGGAACAATAAACAAATCATGAATATTTTTCAAAAATAAAATTTAAAAAAAGGATTCATTAGTTGTAGACGATAACTGTAAATGAATTTTTCAATGTTATTATAAATTTTGATTTTACATTATTAAACGCATTTTTATGCGCCACGTGGCACTGCTTGTATAAGCAAGATACCACATGACGCTGGACTGGTAGCTAGATTTTAGGTTTTAGTTCATCGTTAATTCCATTAAGTATGAAATAAACTCTTTTAGAATTTTGAACAGAAGTATGAACATATTTGAAAACCATTTTACCTTGTAAACGGTTGTTACACACTTGACAAATTGGACCAACATTGTAAATACGTGATATAACTATGTTTTTTTTAATTGAAATTACAAGAAAATCATGCACATTTAATTTTTGTCTGAAAGATGTGCGGTTGATCAATTATGAATATCAATTTGTAGTATAGAGTTCTACATGTTAGTATACTCTAGCATCTATTACTGGCTCCATCAAATATGAAACAATCTCTTCCAACATTTTGCACACTAAGATAAACATTTTTGATGTCCATTTTAGGCTGTATATAATCATCAAGCACTTGATTAAGTCAAGCACAAACATTATAAATATGACACTATACATTGTAATGCATAGTTCAAACATTTATATTCGCAATTGAATTTACACCGATATGTATAATATATGGAAGAAAATCGTTTGTTGTCATTTGATAAGATTCGGTGGAACATAAAAATAATTTTTATGAAAGTACGCTTTCTTAGCTTTATACCATTAATTGATCAAATTTATAAGTTTCGAGGCAAACCGTCCCCAAAAATGATATCACATGTTCTTAAATGGTGCATCAAGAATTCTGTGATTTCCAACACTTTGCACTGTGATATAAATACTTTTGAGCACCTTTTTACTATAATCTTTAAACAATTCTTAAGATCAATTATGAACATTGCTAATATTAAGCAAAACAATATAGATCTGCAGTTCATTTTGTATGAGTCTTTCTTTCTTCTTCTTTTCAAAGCACAATTATGATCGTTCTTACTTTAACCATCTAAACGTGCCGCACTATAGTTCTGAAGAGTCCAGCTGCAATTCTCTCTTGAAGCTGCGTTAGATATCAGTCTTATCCATCACTTTCTTGTCGTTATATTAATCCTATAACCGTTGAAAATCCTCACAGGTAATCTTCAGTAAATAATCACTTATTTGAGCTTTAATAAGTTGTATCGTCAGTCTCTTAAATAGCGTTGTTCAGTCAAAAAAAATTTAGATGATCTGAAAATATTAGTATATTAATTTACTAATTACTAAAATATGTATTTAACTTACATCAAAAATATTCATTTTTTTAAATAGATTTTGATATTTCGCATCTCATCTGGTGGGATTATAATTCATTGTGAATTGGACATGGTTGAAGATGTTTTTTTTTAAGATAATGTCCAGTAGGTGAAGATGTAAAATCTTGTTGCACAATTTTGAATTTGTTGGTTGGCCACAAAATCCACGATATAATCCAACGTGTCGGATAATAGTTTGGTGGTTTTCTTTAGTAATCTGTGCCACATTTTGTCGATGATCTAGTTTACTCAATTAGTCAGTAGAAATCGGTGCGTATATTTATAGCAGTCTCCTATAAAAAAAATAGAAATACAGTCAAAAATAATATATATTCATGAGTAGTTCATAACTTACAAACCTCCAATAAGTTCGAAAATTTCTTGATATATGAGCTTTATAACATCCAGTATGGCGTACATTTGACCTAGGCAATTCCGGAAATGAATAACAACCAAGTTTATAAGTTCTTCAAACATATTTGATTTTTAAACTGATGTCTTAGCAAATGTCAAATTTCCTATAGGAAAAATTAAATATATGAAAATTGTTATTTTTAATTCAATTTCGTTTTTTTTTAATTTAATTTTTATTATTTTAATTCAATATCTTATGGTAATAATAATACTGAAAATATGACCAAAAAAAATATTGAATTTCTTAATATTTGATTTTTTTGTAATGCGAAATCAATTTTGAAAATAGTTTTGTATTAAAATAATAAATTTCTAAATTTGATAAGATAATATAAAAATAATTAACATACTTGAACATACAAAGTACGCTTTTTACTGAAGAAACTGGAAACTAAAAAATACATATAATTTATATTAAAATAATAAGTAATATTTTATAACTGTTAATAAAGAAAAACAAAGCTACCTTTTAAAGACGATGTGAGTTCTTGGGACGCTGTAGAATCTTTGTAGAATTCTAAGAGTGGAGGGATTAGATCTTTGAGAAGATTTCACGATGTTTTGGGGGGGCAGGTGGGAAGTTTTCGTCTCTAAAAACAATCTTGAATTTATGTCATCATTTCCTTATAGTTGTAGTATTTTGTTCCAAACTTTCTGAAATAGGTCCAAGTACACTGAAATATTTAATTGCTATATGTAGCGTCCAATATTTCACTTTTTTTAAGTACTTAAGTTCTTAAATCTTTGATTCAATGTTCAAGGGGAAATTTCACTAAACTCAGCAATATTATTTAGTTCTCAATAAAATGTTTGAATTGTTGCTATAAAGTTCAAGTTTTAATTGGTTTACGGAGGAAGTTTATAATTGTTTCCGATGTTTAATTAGTCAGGTAGAATTAGTTCACGTTGTCAGGTAGATTTAGTTCACTTTGTCAGGTAGATTTAGTTCACTTAATGAAGAATTTCCAGTTCACTTATTAAGGTAAAAGTAAGATTTTGTTTCAAAGTAATGCAAGAACAAGGGTTTTACACTGAAGCAACAAATTGAAAGTCAAAATTTCATTCAACGATTATAGTTCAACCGATATTGTTTATGCAATTCTTAAATGCCTTTCAAACTGCGCACAAAGTTTACTTTTAACCAGCGATCCTTGAGCGAATTGTCGTTTAAATGTTGAAGGTTTGGGTGGGATTGTGCCTTTATTGACTGGGGAAATGGATGTAACTTCGTTGAAGAAGAGATCTTCTAGAAAAGTTAAAGCATTGGTTGGTTGAAAACTGGTAATTTGAAAAGGGGTCGGCGATTTCAATTGAAGTTTCTTATGACCCATGGTTGTTACACTTGTGTACACGAAGCACTTTCAAGTTTAGTAACGTTTCCTTACGTTCCTCTTCAAATTTCCTTGCTTGATTTCCAGTTCTATCAATTTTACATCCAAAGGACATTTGTTGCTTACTTCAACGGTCAATTTACTGCGGTCCAATCTCACGTCTTTATCAACGTCTATAACGACCGTCAACTCAATGTTCTTTTGGGATTTACACTTGCTACACTTAAGGTAACGCGCAAACACTTTGTCTATTTTAATCTTATCACTGCGAGCCTTTTCCCTTATCAGCATAGGGGTCTTGTTAATAAGCTGGAATTGCACTTGGTTTAAAGTGAAACTAACATACTCCTCGATCTTAACAGTGTTGAACTTTAGGACCTCCTCTCGCTCAGAGTTGCTCTTGAGAATCCTCTTCCTGTAGGTAATAAATCGCAGGTAGATTTCCATTCACAGGCCTGGATCTTCGACCGAAGTCGTCCTTAGTTCTATCGAGGAAAAAAATGGCCGCCTATTGGCTGTTACCTCGTCCAATCGATTTGTACCAATATATGTCCAATGGAGAATCTATATATACAATACGGTTACACAACAATTTAGACCTATGAATGTTCATGTTATTTTTTCAACTTACCAATCTAGGGAAAGAAATTGGTGGTATCCTCGAAGGAGGAACCTACAGTATATTTTCCGTAAATCAATCATCTCGTTGTTCAAAGCGAGCAAATTAAATTTGGAACTCTAAAAGAGAAAGGGCGTTACCCAAATCAACTCTATTAAACTGATGATTCAAGTACTTACATGACAATCAATGAAGTTAAAAATATAGAAATAAATTTAAAAAAGAAAGAAATAAAAGAGTTTTGACAAAGAAAATCCGAACTACTGCTTTTAGATGTCTTCAAATGTATGTATTTCTCTTATGGGCCAATTATTAAATCAGTATAAATACATAATGAGGAACGATCATTAATTGAACTGAATAAAGCGGAAAGTTGAACCTAAAATACAAATGGTAATTAATCAATCGGCTTTAATTACGCGTGAATATGCATTATCACTGGACTATGAAAGGGTGGATGCTCGAATCTTGTTAGCCATATCTCAAAATGGAAGGTGTCAAAGCTTTAATTCTTATACAGGTATTGTCTACTACTTCTCTAGCTTTGAGTAATTCGAAATTGCTTACCAAGTAACTGGTGTACCACAGTATAATCACCAATCACTAATATATTATAAATATGATTACATTCGACGCTATCCGCAACTTAAATCATCCACTTCTGCAGATGCAGCTACGGGATGCGACCCAATTATCGATTGCTGGAACATAAATCTACCGGGTGTTCTATGCATTTATTTAACATGCACGTGGAACTTTTTAAGCCTAACATCTTACAGAAGTCGAACTCTAAACAAAACCGGATGCAAAACATTACATCCACGTGGACAAGACCCAAATCTTACGTAATTTCAAACGTTCGTAATTTTGTTTACCTTCTTTGCATCATATGATGTAATTGACCTTTGACATATAAAAATATACACGTACATATAAATATTAGAGATGTGCATCTATATAATGACATTTATATAAATGATTTTTTTTTATAAATTGTTTATAATAATATAAATAATTTAAATTTAATAAATTAATTGATAAATATGAAAATGTCTCAAGCTTAAATTTAAAGCAAATCAAATAGATGAGGTTTTATTGGTATCATGAGATTACTATAATTCTCACAAAATATTAAAGTAACTTTGTTATTGCCAGCTGTAAAGGTGAGTTATTATATTTTTTTTCTTCTTAGTGTTTGCTATTATTTAAATTGAAGTAAGTTAAAAGTTTAAACTTATAATAATGGGAAAAAAAGTAATAAATTAAGTAATTAATAAATTAATTGTTAATAAATTAATAACAAAGTTTGTATTAAAAGGTTGTATAAATAGTGAACAAATTGACAACAAAATTATTGAAAGTTCAATGGTTTTTAGTATTTTTTTTATGTATGCAATAAATTTTAGTTATTAAAACAAATTCTTTTATTTTATTGCATTGTTTATGAAATAATTTTAACAAATGGTTTATGTATTTTTTTTATAATATATTTTAATAAAGGGATGTGAGGGACAAGAGGTTATGATTTTTTTTTCGTTTAATAAAAGACATGATTATGTTCTTCAATTGATCTATTTAACAAAAAAAGTCTATAAATAATTTAATTTGCAAATAAATTATTATTAAATATCAGAAAAATAATATATGCTTGTATATATCTATATATTAAAAATAATTATCTATATTTAATAATATTTAGCGCAGTAGACAAAGAAGAATAACGAATAAAGGTGAATGAAATTATTACCGGCTTGTAATGAATTATCTGTTGTAGTTGGCCACAAATTTCATTCCAAAAAAGAAAAACAAAACAAAAAGATTACAAAACTAGAGAACAGCGGCTCTGATATTAATTAATACAGTCTTCATCGATAGAATGGTAGTTAGTATACGTTCGAGGCACATTTCGGATTCACGTAGATTTTGGCTTAGACAAAGTATGAAATATATTCATGAGGCATGACGCCTCTTCTAGGATAGAAGGTATGATTAACGGAATAATTGAGAAGATTCGTAATGTTAGAAGTATAAATATCAGCAAATCGGAAGAGACGACGAGAGAAGTAAGTTGGATTATGGTAAGTGCGGAAGACGCTACCGAACTGTTCGTTGAAGACGCATTTGATATCATTGCGTAATTTATCCCGCTCCGCCATCCATTGGGCCAACACAAACTGCTCGAGTTCATCCTCGCAGTCCTGATTATCCTCGATCAGTTGAGTTAGCATCTGAAGCCAATTTGCGTCCTGCTTAAATTGATCCTTGTTCAATGTCTCGATCTCGTGCTAAACAAACAATACAAATAATACAAGATAGTAAAAAAAAATAACAAGAAAACTCACTGACAACTCGTTGATGATGGCTCCAGTCCTCCAACCGTGCTCCAAGGTGACGTCGGCTAAATCGCTGTAAGGATGATCCCCAAAGTAGAGGACTTGATGACCGCGCCAACCAGTCAACTCTTGCAACTGTTTAACAGTACCTTCATAATAAATAGTGCCCTTTTCTAACTTGGTAACTCTGTCCCAAATGTGAGTTCCGCTACGCTCATCGTACACGCGGATTGGTCTAGACTCATCAGTAAAGAACCTCGGCTTCCTGGCTTGGACAATGACGACATCGAAATAGTCCTTCCAGTTAGTACCAACTAGTAATTCCATGCCCTTGTTGCTGCGTAAACGAAACAAGGACACATGAATTTATGGAACGGCGAAAAAAGTTTAATTGTTGCGCTTACACGAATTTGTAAGGGCTGTTCGTAACCAAGAAGAGCTTCTTGTCGGCACTTTTTAGACGATCAAAGAAGTACCGTAAATCTTTGTTGTCCTCTATGTAATCGGAGACGTTCTGTGACACGATCTTGTGCATCACCGGATGCGAGCTCTTCACAGAACTCTTGACGTCTCTGAACAATATCTCAGGATGATAGTCTATGTGGTTGCGCTCAAAATAATCAGCTACATTGCAGAGCAAACCCATTTCGGGAACGGAAAATAAGTCAGCTAGTTGAACCATCTTCGAATGAGATCCCTGCAAAATTAGCTAGAAAATTGATTAGCTTACACATAAATGATAAATGAATGTGTTGTTAGGTCTAAAATATGTTATGTAGTTCAACATAAAAAAAATATTCTTATTTTTTTTTAACAATCAATTTATAATTTAGTAGAATTATGTCATTTTTCATACTATAAAAATATTAAATCATTGTTAAAAAAAGAAATTATCACATACGAACCCCATCTATTGCTATATGATAAAACAAAAGCATTTTTATTTGTTAATACACATATATTAGTCAAAATCCATTGAGATTTTTTAAACAAGGAAAGATTTGACACCAGTTGTGTTTATATTATCAAAATTTTATTTTTCTGTATATAAATTATATATGAATATGCATTATTTCTCTAACAGATTATTAAATATCAATATATAACGTATTATGACCACTGGAATGATGATATAATAGGGTGTACGCTCCCCTCGTTGACTTTTAATAGACTAAATGTAGGGGTTCACAAACATTCGCTTTGAAAAGATCCTTGAAATCTCATAACCATTATACTATAACTGTCAGCATTGAGATTGGTAGTTTATATTCATAATATGACCTTAGAGAGTGCTTTTGATGGTAACATTTTACCCATTTCCTAAAGGACTTTAGTACTTCTTAATTAAGTTTTGAGAAATATGAGCAATAAATCAGGAAAATCATTATTAAAATATTAGTGAATCCGGACTGATCGAATCCGCACTATGAGAGATATACGAGACTATAAAAATTGGAACTATAAGGAACAAATTCCCTAGTGTCATATTAAATGGTATTTTTCATGTTGAGACCATAAAAGTGTTCACCCCTATTCTACCCTACATTAGGTCGCCGCATACAAACAATTATTTTCTTTTCCCCCTTTGTACTATATAAATAGACCATCATCTAATTAATTTATTTTATTTCTTATAAATACTATTATTATTTTCTTAATTAATCTTAATTAATAATATTTAAAATGTATTTCAACGTAGAATTGGATTACGTTTTGTGATCCAAATAATATATACTTTACTAAAAAATATAGTCCCTACAAACTAGGAGGGTTGCACCCCTTAGAGACCTTTAATATCCCAACACTAGGGTGTAAAAATATTTGGTTAGAAAGGGTCAATCCCTTTTATTACCAGTATAATACAAGTACCACTAATCTCATGCATAATCTCCTCAAGTGTTTACTTATGTATTACTAAAAATGCACCAACTTGTTAATTTCTAGATAGATTTTTTTACTTATTAATAAACTGTCCTTGGCCTTTCATGTATGTATAAATTTTTATGACGCGGTACTCTATCCTCTTATTCAATTATGTTTTATACAACGTCCGCTCAAACCTATACAGTGCTATACATTGTTACATAATTTAATACAGTCATCATTTCCAAGATAGCAAAAGAAGATCTGCAGATGCAAGCTTATTTCCTACTGCTATGCTTAATTAGCACATTGCTTTTCTCCTCTACAATAGTAAAAATTATTGGTTACGTATTATAATTAGTACGTTAGCAAAAATATACATCGACTGTAAATTATTTATACAAATAGGTTATGGTTTTATCACTGGGTTGTGGAATTATAGTGAATCCTATACATTATAATATTACAATCACTCGATTTTTCTTATCTGACGCACCCCTTGATAATAAAAAATATATGGAAATTTAATAGGGTTTCACACCCCTTTAGAAATTTACGACTCTCTTTTAAACCCAGCAATAATTAAATATAATATTGTAATTAGACAAAAACAACAATTTCAGTAATCATTAAAAATAATTAACATATATGAATATGCATAAAATAGGCTAATGACCGAAGTCTTTGTTGTTTCATATTAATTTTAAAAAAAGCACACAGAGCGTAAATTTTGTGATAATTAACTCATAAATAAAGAATTTAAATCTCAATTTCTTATATTTATTTGTTCAATTATCACTACACTTTTATCTATAAATATTGTTATCAATTGCAATCAATATCAATCTATTGCTACTACGAATTCAGTTGAAAATAAATTTAGTTGTGATCATACAGTTGCTTAATTCTACTTCGAAATAAGTTTACTTATTATATAATGAAATGATTCTCGAAATAAGCGAATGTATTATATCTAGAAGATTTACTGTAATTACGTAAGTAAGTAATTACGTAACATATTTAAAGTAGATTAATTTACAGCATAAGATTATTTGCAATCATAATTGGAATATATGATGCATTCATAAATCAATAAATAATTACTGAAAATAACAATTAACTTGTCTCCTGTTTGTACAGGCCTTGACATAATTATGAAGTTTTATCATAATTGTGTCACAATTTTGTATTTTGCTGTTAATAGCGAACGTCGCTGTTGGTCTTAGTATTATAGCTTGACCTAAGATTATAAAACTTTGATATTTTGAAAATAGAATTGATTATTTTTGTTAATTGGTAAAATTTTATTAATTTTGTGAGAACAAATATCAATAATGAATCAGATTTAGTGGTTGTTACTTGATTGGTGTGAGAAATGTTTAGAAAGAAAATGTAATGAGTATCTACCTGGCCACTTTTAGATTGCCCTTCCACATAAGCTATTGGTATTATTCTGTTCTTGTATAAATGCAAGACTTCCTCAGTGGATAATGGAGTCAAGCCTCTATACACAGAGCCAAACTGTATCTGCAGGAAAGAATCCAACTTGAGGAGTATGCCTTTCTCAATATCATAATGAAGGCCTCTAACTGCAAATCCTGGCTTGTACTCCAATTTACCAATCTCTTTAGGATACTGCATATGGAAAAAGAAAACAAGAAATAGAAGGGTTGCCTAGGCATGTACAAGATCATGTGTTACCTTATATTGCTCGATTAAAGTCTGCCTTGCTAAGTTATAAAGAAGATAGTCCATGGAAGGCTTGTAGCAAGCAAGGGTGTAATCATAATCGAAGCCATAAACCTTGACTTCCTTCAGATCAAGCTCATTGCAAGCAAACACAGCCTTCACATTAACATCTTTGGGAAGCTTCTTGGCTGTAATCAGTATGTTTATTATCGTAATTAATTGTGAGGAACGAATGAGGTTAGATCCGGCTGGTTACGGTTCAGAAGGAAAGGACAATGGATTGTGTTTTTTTTTATCTCGTTCCGGTGATGATATAAGTTCATGACACTCACATTTGCACTTGTCTTTGATCCTCTTGTAAGCGGCTTCCAGGCGAGCGACGGTGTGGGTCCTTCGTTGTCGCTTACCTATCCATTCGAGTCCTTCCCCAAGGAACAATCTCGATGCATTAGAAGAGCGCACAAAACCGCATAGCATCATATCGATCGAGAGCAATCGAAATGTTGTCAATTTTCATTCGAAATCTGATTCGCTAATCCCCTATCCTATTGCCAATTACGAACCATCAAGAGTTGCGACGCATGCGTTGCATAGTACATCTGATTAAATGTTATTATTTATGAACTTGAAGGGCATCAAAGGCTATTTCTAGTTGTTAGGAAGGACACCACGTGTTGCGAATTACACCGGATTTCAAAATTTCGCACTCAATCAAAAATATATTATTAAAAAAAATCTATCAAAGGAAGCAAAAAAAAGAAATATGATGGATATTTGTATTATTAAAAAAAAAAAACGAGTTAGGTTGGAATTATTTCTAAAACATTTATTAAGTTACAATATATTCCAAATAGTATAAATTATAACAATATGGTCGTTATGCGAAAAATAAAATGCAAATGCAATAACAAAATAGAGTAGGAATGCTTTAAAATAGACGCTTTTCATAGTTAAATAAACCATGTACGTTTCCTTCCAGTTGGGCAGAATAAGTTCTCCTTTCAAATTTCAATTCTCCCACGTACATCAACCTCCTGAAATGGACAGTTTTAAATATTTTATATAATTATTTAGAAGGTCGATAATTACCTGAGTTCGGTTAATGACATAGTACCGATATCTTGAAGACCGTGCCTGAGACCACACTGCAAATACGGCACGAATCTGTGGACAGATCCCTTATCGACAATTGAACCGCTGACTCCTTGGGCGACTTTCATTTTATCCATCTCGCTGTAAAGAAAACATAAATAATTATGCACATTAAATTTATCGGTTGTTGGGTTCAAATTACTTGTGGAAGTATCGGTTCATTGCAGAACCCATGGCGTCTTTCCTGTCCATGGCTTCGAGACTGCCCATACCTCTATACTTCTTCAACCTGACTCCATCTGAGAAAAAGTATTCACCTGGGGCTTCGGAAGTGCCCGCCAACAATGATCCCATCATAACTGAAAGTATAGAATTTAGAGATGTTCATTTTTACATCATAAAACCTTTTACCTGTAGATGCGCCCAATGAAAGCGCTTTCGTAATGTGGCCAATGGATTGAATGCCACCATCGGCAATTATAGGAACGCCAAAGTTCTTTGAGTACTCAGCTACCTTATATACAGCAGTTGCTTGTGGTCGGCCTACAGCCATCACCTCTTGTGTTATGCAGATGCTTCCGCTGCCCATGCCTACTCTCAAAGCGTCAACTCCTGCTTCAATTAAGTTTTTGGCTTGTTTAATTGTGACAACATTGCCACCGATGACTTGAAGTTTTGGATACGTTTCTTTAATGAACTTAATCATTTCAATTTGGTACACTGAATTTCCTTGTGACGAATCCAATACCACGACGTCAACACCAGCTTGGGCAAGGATGCCCAAACGTCTTTTATCCTCAGGCCTAGTACCGATGGCGGCTCCCACAATGAGTTGCTTGTTCTCATCCTTCGACGCAAAAGGATAACTACGAGCTTTCTTTAAGTCGGTGCGCGCCATCAAAGCTACTAAATTGCCTTTTTCATCAACGATTGGCAGTTTTCCTTTCTTGCTCTTTTCGAGAATAGCATTAGCTTGTGGCAAATTAAGACCCGCTTGTCCAGTCACTAAATCCGTTGTCATCACCTGATCCAAAGTGATCTTTGTGTAGTTTGATCTACCTTCCATGAAATCGATATCACGGGATGTCACAATTCCTACCAATTTACCACCAAGTTTGCCAGTGTCGGTAATTGGAATACCGCAGAATCCTTTTTCTTTTTTTACGTTCAGTACATCTTGAACTGTATTTGTTGGACACAGCACCACTGGATCATGGATAAATCCATGCTTATATTTTTTGACCTTTTGTACCTCATTGGCCTGGTATTCTGGCAAGCAATTGTGATGTATAATACCAATTCCTCCACAGAGAGCCATAGCAATGGCCATGTTAGATTCAGTTACTGTGTCCATTGGAGAAGAAACTAGTGGTGCTTTTAATATAATATTTTTTGTCAACTGAGACGATAAATCCTAAATAAAATAAATCAAATATATATAATTATATAAAATCAACGAGCATAAAAGTTATAAAAATACTTACCACTTGGTCAGCAGAAAAGTTAATGTATCCAGGTAAAATTATAAAATCACTAAAAAAATAAATATTGACAATTAATAATGAACTGAAAAGTATTATTTATATATTACTTGTAGGTAAGGCCATTGCCGGATGTGATCATCTCTTTGGCAGTCATGCCATCTTCAGGTAAATTGTCCATATCACCGTTGGACATCTGAAATGTGTGAATTTGCAATGTTATCAAATATTCCTTGAATAAATAAACAAAATTCTATATTTAGCAATGTTTACGAAATTTATAAATAAACAGTACATCTAAGCAAATAAACGATTCTGCTTTAAAACAACAATAAATAAGTTATTTTGCTTACACTACGTTCAATTTATTTTCAATGTTTTCTTAAAAGATGGTCGAATGTCTGACATTAATTTCAAAATACACTTTACGACGAAGGGTTTTTAAACATTTCGCGTGTTACAAGTAATTGCGCATTTCTTAATGAGCAGCTGAACATTAATTACTTAATGTCAACACGTAAAGCACGCAGAGCTCCGAAGTTTTACTAAGAACCGGTTGCTCCACGTGCTGATGAGGTTATATTTAAGAATCAATAACATTAAAATTCTTGAGAACAAATAGGATTTAAAGACACCTACCTTGTTACAATTTAAAAAATAAACACTCTTATATTTGTCAAACGATTAAAATTAAATTATTTTAAAAAACTGAACGTTTCTTGTGTACTTAACAACGTTCGTGACTATAATCTGAGGTTGCACGATGGATTTATAGCAGGTATATTTCAGTAGACTTAGAGAGAGCGCGTGGTGCACAGTTTCATACCACTGTAGCCAACACTTAAAAAAAAATAGAAATTAGCAAGACCAAACCAGATGGTTCTTCATAACTTCCGGTCAAAGCTTATTCCTCATTTAAAAGTATTGCGTTATATTTATAAAAATATATTAATAATATCAAAGAACTTTTTAAAAGACCAGTTTGCTTACTCTAAGCTGATACACTGCAGATATAAAAAAATAAATAATCCCTAAATAAAGCAAATTCATTAAAATCAAATTATTATTTAAAAAAGAAAACTCAATTTCGCATGTTCCTCGGTGTATATTCGTATTATAATACAATGAAATCATTATACAAATGTGTATAATTGTATCATGGACCTATTCACTTGTAGCCACATGTCAAATGCATATCATAGATGTGCTATGATCTGGATGGATAAAAATGGTAGAGAATTGCCGTTTGGTTATTTGAAATAGTAATGAATTATGCTTTAAACAATTTAGACTTTATATTTATATATAATATAAAAAAATAATAATTAATGACGAATATCAAATTATACGCAATGTTACAGAAGACGTGAAACATTTTTTGTCATAGTTTGTTCTTATCTAATTTGTTGCTTAAGCTTACTGACTATGTCATGTCATTTAGTCAAAGAAATTAAAAAAAAATACAGATCGCGTAAAAAGGAAAGTCTCTCTAGGGCATAAAAACAGAATCTTGTATTGGTGTTACAATTAATTGGTATTACTTTTGCGGTCCAGATGCAGAACAACACTGTTACAGACATATACAGACGGATACATTTTGGGGGTGTATGTTTGGAACTGGGGGAGTTATATTTGGGGGCCGGGTCTTTCATATTATTACTTTTTGCATTGTTTATTTGCAAGAAATTCTGTAAGGTCAGATCATGTCTCGCACACATTCGGTGTCCAACGCTTGGATGAGGCACCTCATGAAAGCCATTTCTTTTCTCGCGTTATCAAACATGGTACGCGGATCGCTGGCCGTGCATTTCAGGCAGTTCGGAGCGAAAACCATTGCCAGGTTCGAAGCGTCCATTTTGGTATGTTGCACTACTTCCGGCTTATTGAATGTCTGCAGGAAGCGTACCAGATAGCACAAGACCAAGCGATGTAGTGTAGGTAAACGTAGTACTAAATCACAAGCTCTTCTAGTAGTCATAGGTTCCGCAACGCATTCGGGATAAAGGATGTCCGGTATCAAGGGCTCGTACAGTTCCCTCAGCCAGAGCTTCAACAGGTTGGCTGGTACGTGGGCGTCGCTGGGTTCGCTCAGCTCCCACCTGTCCATCTGCCCCTTCAGCCTAGCTACTTCATCGACGTCCGCAGATACGCGGAATATACCTTCCGTTCTTAGACCTTGCAGTTTCAGCACTTGTTTCGATAGCTCCACCTGGGGCCAAGGGAGTTTCCGGTTCGGCCACCGGGCTGCCTGTAGCTGCATCACTTCCCTAAGAGTGTTGCCGAATAGACTAGCTTGGAAGATTTGGGTTCGTGCTGCTTCGATGTCGTCCAGCTGCGGTCTGCGAGCCGTCTTCTTACCGCCGGATCCAATTCGCTCTAACCTTTGGCACGCTACAGTCGCGTAATGGTTCACCTAAAACAAAACGTTGGGCATTAAATTTTCAGACACCTTAACTACCGGTAAACATACTTGTACGTGTATGGGCCATCGGCTTACATCTGGGAAGACTTTGGAAAACGTAGGATTCCTGTGTCTGTTCAAATAGCCCAAAAGGGCTGGTTGAAAAGTAGGCGATGGTGGAATGAAGTTCAGTGCAATGGTCAACAACTCCCAACCGCGCAGTAGAGATTCTTTCTGGTTGTTCTGTGTCGTTTGTCGACACAGTTGCACGTAAAGTTCATCTCTTAATAAGGCTTGCGTGTGCGCTGCATTGAGGATTTCAACGAGGACCGAATTTAGAGAAACGTCGGGCCTTGCCTTGCGATCTCCCATGTACACTTGAACATGTCTGAACATCTCTAACGCCTGCTTGGTTACCGTCTTGCTGGATGCCAACAGTGGCCTTTGAAGCGCTCTAGATGACCAACTCAAAAGATCGCGTATACTTGTTTTGCGTCTGAATAAGCCACGAGCACCTAAATTCAAATTATCCGCAGCAAACTTCTCCATATCCGCTTCCCGCTCTGGCTGAAACGGCGGCTCGGCCAATGGTTTAAGAGGTGGCGCAGGAGCTCTTTCCCTAGGTGGCGGCTCGGTGACTGAAGCTGGCAAATTAAGATATTCCACGGGGCGCAATTTATGCGGCAAATAACTGCCTTCTGATTGATCTGAATCTTCATTATCTGGTTCATGTCCTACAAATAAGCAAATTTAATTAATAAAGTAATAATTAAATAAAATATATTTTACCAGTCAAAGATTCACTTCCACTATCTGAGTGTTCACTATCTGAATCTCTGCTATTGTTAAGTAGAAAATTTTCGAGGGGTAGAAGATGTGAGTCATGCCAATTTGAGTACAGTGGTCCTTCTGTGCTGCGTTGACTGAAACTGCTGCTTCTACAAAGTTCACTGGATTTGCGTCGAAATTGTGGTGTGCTAGCACTCAAACTCAACACTGGACCTCTGCCAGCTGATTCACCAGTTTGTGTTGATTGGTGACTTGTAGCTGCCGGAGTGCAATCAGTATTGTGTTTTAATGTTTGCAATTTGGCTAAAGGTATAATATCACAGTTAC
The DNA here is from genome assembly GCF_001412225.1 of Nicrophorus vespilloides. Lineage (NCBI taxonomy): Eukaryota > Metazoa > Arthropoda > Insecta > Coleoptera > Silphidae > Nicrophorus > Nicrophorus vespilloides. Next base: position 29,671 of record NW_017098938.1, read on the forward strand.
TTGGCTTATGCCAGACTGTTATCTGAGTGCTTGCATTATAGTAATAAAATCTTGCTGTGTTTGAGTCGAATAGTTCCCACCACTGATTCGAGTCAGTCCTCTTCACTGGCACTCCTTCTGGTGGATCCCACACACACTCTCCTGTGGCTAAATTTGCGTACATATGCTCCCCAGTCTTGGGCTCTATTATTTCCACCCATTCTACCCTAAAATACAAATTGTTTAGCGCGGGTGTGTCTACGAAAAAATATTGATTAAATACTGCCTGAATGTGCTAGAAGCCATTTTTTAACATAATTTGTACTGCTCTGGGATCTTTAACAACCTTAACCAGGAAACATTGCATGGTTTAAACGTAGTTTCGATGTCCTTAATGCATTCTCCTTTCACACTTGTCTACTACATTTCACCAAATCTATACATAATAAAAACAAAACCATAACAAGCAACGACAATTGGTATTATTGACCTACAATCAACTGAAGTGGGCCACCGCTACTTAAATACTACCAACCAAAACTTATTTCTTTCTATTGGCAACGCAGCTTGACCATCTCCAACTTCAGTTCAGATAATTCAAATATTTATTGCTTCAATCATTTATTTAGTTATATATTACATATGGGCATAATTAGCTAATATTAATACTAAAATATTTCTCTAATAAACCGCGATTTAAAATAATACAATACTTTTTATACATACATGTCTACAATATAAAAATAAGTTATTGTTCATTAGAATTGTTTTAAAGCTTTATGTGAATAGAAATCCTCTTCGTGGTTCAAATTCATTAGCTACCCCATATTTTAATTTACATCCTCACAGCCTCAGAGATGATAACTAGAAGATTTCCTACTCATGCTATGGATTCGCCGTTTGTAGATAAATTGCCGAAATCATTAATACTAGAAGATCCGTAATGTATCGAAGTAGCACCATTATCGGAATGGACCAAATTTTCAGAGCTGATAAGGACAGGTGCAATATACTGGTCATGGACTTCCGGGATGTTTGCTATGCTGTTATTTTGTTTTGGAGCACACGACGGGAACGGACTCAGCATGAAAAAGAAAAATAGGGTAGAAAATAGTCCAAGTAATGTTATAATGGACATTGTTGTTATTCCTCCTCGAACGACAGCGAAGGCGGCCATCGTAAGCTGCAAGATGAAGATGGCTACTCTAACCATTGTAACTGCTGAAGCATGTATCTGTTGGCCTTCTCCGCACATTGTAATCGGTTTGTAAACGTAGTAAATGTTGTGCTTGTCAACAAAATGTTTTAAGATTAAATACAGCATACCGAACGGTGTTATAAGAGGACAAATCAAACTGTAAACGGTGGTAACGGTAAAGATCAGCAAGCTCCAGGCGTAGTGGATTCCGAAAGGAAACACTGACAGGATTTCTTTCCTTAGCGAACATTTTTCCGCAGAAGATCTCATCAAGAGCAATCGCCATACGTACATAGCCAATTCCGGGAATCGCAATAGCTCTAGTGCAGTTCCAATAAGCGCTGACGTGATTACGTAGTTCACGAAGAACGCTCCTTTGTCAGGTAGAAATATGCAATCCCATCGAAGCGTTTCATTTGTTGTATGCAAAGATGATTCCAAAAATGCTTGAGCGCTGGTTAATCCAAGCGATGGTAAAATTAATACCATGAAAAGGAGAAACGTAAACGTTTTAAGCATGGTGTCATGGTTCTGTTTGGATTTTGTCCAATGGGACATCCATTGATCCGTGTAAGCTACAAACACTGGTAACACGGCTGACATGGTTAGCAGCAGAAGTGTGGGTACAAATTCAGCTAGAATTGGACTAAACGACTTCATAATATTCTCTTGTACTGTTGTATGCGTATTGATCATATTGACAATAATAGCAGGCGTCGTTAAGAAGAAAAGCGATATGAATAGTATAGCATTAATAATAAATGCTTTGGAGTACCAGTATCTAGTAGATATTTGTAAATTTTCCCAATTAATGTCGGATGGTGATGGTGCTCTCAACATATTCCAATTTCTCAATGTTCCTGGTTGAAAGGTGTCAATGATGCACTTCGCTTCATTCTCAGTCTCCACTGTTACAAAGGCAATACCCAATGGAAATCCAACTGCTTTTGCTCTTTCTTGTATAACTAAATTAGTTAACCTTTCTTCTTCCTGACTATAAAAATTCAAAGCATTCACAGTCTTCCATGGACAGCAAAATATGCAACCTATTGGTTGTAATTTCATATTAATTTCGTGATTAGTAAGGCAATACATTCTGGCATCGTGTGATTTTGCACGCTGTTTCTCAATATCCATCAGACGTTTAATCTTATAGGCAATTTTGACGTCTTTAATTTGGATAGTTGGATATCTCAAAGCAAAGTAACTTTTTATATCATCCTCATTTCTGTGACTACGTGAAATATGAGTTACCATAACTGTGCGCGAGGATAATTTTGTGGTGCTTGGTATTCTACTTGAACACCTCCTCATTATCAAAACAGTTATTGGAACAAAGGCAAAAGATGCAATGACATGCACCCAAAGCAATAATGAAGTAGGCTCCAAATTACTTAATGTTGTATGCCCAAATGTATATTCATTACCTTGCAATGTGCCTTGGAAATTCACTGGCAGTATAATAAATATGGATACTGCTGAAATAACCATCATTAGTATCAGCAAGTGCTTCTGAAATGATAAGTAGTGTGATGCATCTGGTCCACAACGTGCAAAGATCCTCTGGTTGTTGATGGTGAATATTGTTGGAAACCATGAGCAGCCAGCATCAGTAATCAATGAGGTTTCTGGATTGGTTTCATCTATTGCTATTGCCTCATCTGTGTTCTTGTAGAATAATTGGGTCCATTTCTCGCTTTGCACCAAAGCTAATCTCCCATAATCCCAAGCTTTGTTCCTCAAAATAGCAAATATTACAAGGAGCAGACACCATGACATAAAATTAAGTAGCAATGTTTCAGGTATGCCTTCATATACGTTTCCAATAGATGTTTTATTTATGCGCTTCACATTGAGGCAGGTGTCATTCTCATACTCGATAAACATTTTATTAGTCTGAAATGATATTAATATTAGGGTTACATGTAATTGTCAATCAATTTGGAGCTTACGAATCAATTTTAGGTTTGTGTTGAAATATTCTTGCAATATTATGAGCAAACAAATATTATATAAACATTTTATAATGTGCACTTTAAAATTGTGTTAAAACACCACTAAAAACAGCCATGATATTTCTGACAGGCGCTGTCAATTTCGTGGCAATATTACTCATTGTTAGTCATCTTGAACAACAATAAAATCTAATATTTTTAAAAAATATAGCTTTATGTTATTTGAATAATATATAAATCCTGTAGTATATAACGAATATAAATCGTAGTTTTATTAACATACAATGTGATGTATATAGGAAGTCATCTAACATGAGAATAAGTTATTATATACACTATAAATAGGTCATCCTTTCTAATACAGATGGTGCTACCTATCTCAACTAAGGTGGTACAAATGTGTATATCCAGGGCCTCCAAACAGTGTTAGCCCAGGCGCCCAAAGTTAACAGTCCATTCCTGCCTATATCAAGACATTTTTAGATACAATTATATAATATGTATGGGCTTCAGTCTTTCAACCTTTTTCTTTATATTTCTGAAAAAAAAAGGACTTTATTTCAGTTTCCTTCAATATTGAATAAACTAAAGGTTGTTCATAACTATAACTTTCTTTTACTAGAAAAATTAAAATAAACATTTATTGTATAACAATTATATATGCGAATATTTTTGGCTACAATTATGAAAAAAAAAAACTGAAATTCTAGAATATTATTGAGATAACTATGTGAAAATAATAATAATAAATAGCAATGAAATTTGCCAATGTTCATCTTACACATTTGTGCAAATATAAATAAAATACAAATGTATGTAATGATGATAATAGAAGATTTGTTAAACGAAATATTATAATGAATTATCAATATTAATTGTATAATAAAATAGTAGTAAGACAATAAACACAATGCTACAAAAAAAAACCTTTCAACAAGGAAGGTTCAATAATATTGTAGAACTATAATATTTTTACTATAATATATTCTTATATATAAAAAATATATTGTCTGTATGCATTTAAATACAAAGCTTTGGTTACTAGCATTATTAGTAAAAATTGTATTTCAAAGAAGTTATCGAATTTGATCATAGGAAGACTGATTTTTGTATTAAATGAGGTGAAACAATGACAAAAAATGAATATTATATTTAACGTGATATAAAAATGGTAATATGTAGATGAGATTTATATGGAGGAGAGTGTCCGTTTCTCCTTTACTGTTAACTCTGGATGCCAGGTGTCTACAATGAGGACCAATCGGAAATCTGTACCATTATGCCATACTTCGTGCTCAAAGCTATCGTCAAAGATTAATACCTTCCCCTCTCTCCAGGATCTAGAACAAATCTCATTATTATTTTTTCTTTTGAGTTCGTTATAGTATGACAAATACCTAGTTTCTTGTGCCACCCTAATGTAGGTTTTTGGTGGTACTACAAGTCCAAGATGCGCCCTTAGCCTACAATTTGTAGGACCGCAGTGAGGCCAGACGTGAGTGCCAGGATGCATCACGCTGAACTTAATTTGACCGCGTCTACAACCTGTGGCATCTGATAAAGATTCTACTAATTTACATGTGAAAGGACACCGTTTGCAATTGTCCTTATTCTTAACGCCTCTCGCGTACAATTCGAGCTGTTTCCAATCCCCCTTGTCACGTAGATTTTCAGCTTCGTCTTGAAACGATCCTTTACCATTTAATGCGTTAGTACCTTCGTTTCGGATAAGTTTATAGTTTGCTTCTAATGATTTGAAGAATTGTTGATATCGAGGTAAATCTCCAATGCTCCACCATGGTTTACCAGTTAATCGATTTACGTTGTACAGTGATCTCTGGTAGAGGGACAGGAAGACTTTGTTTGCGACTCCATCTATGAAAACCTATTAGACTGGTTATTGTATACTATAAACATGGATTGATATAAAAACTTACATCTTGCGCTTGTTTAAGTTTTCCCAATCTTGTTAAAGCATCGCCTAAATGGAAATAGAATCGACCATCAACAACGCCTTCAGCTTTAGTATTTAAGCCTTTGGCTAAGTATTTCATGCCTTCTTTTAAGTTATTATCAGATACTTTCAAGATGAATCCATAGTGAACTAATGCTACACCATCATCTGGCCATCGGCGCAAAGTATCAACCAGCAAAGATCTTGCTTCTTTAATTTTATTGACGGTTAAATAAGTAATAGATAATTGATTTCTGAATTTGATTTCGTCCGGAAATCTTCGAATTAATAAGTTGTGGACGGAAATGGCTCTTCCATAGAAACCTATGAAACAACACAGGTAATACAAATTATATCATTGTACTGTTGATACATACCTATAAATCGCATGCGATTGATGCATCTTTCAGCTGCTTGCTGGTATAATATATCGGGTACGTCTTCCATGTTCAAGATTTTCAGGTAAACGTCGATGGACTTCCTCAACAATTCGTTGCTTCTTTCCTTATCGGCTAGTTGATCCAAGCAGTTCGCTTTTCCAAACAAAGCGCGAGGGGATTTCGGATGCGCGTCTAGGATTTTGTTAAAACGGACCAAAGCCAATGCAAAATTCTGTTAATTGTTAATTAAACACAGAACAAAAAAAAAAGGTAATACAAAATAATAAAAATAAAAACGAAATAAAACAGAACACGATTAAATGTAAATTAGCGTCGACGGGGATTCCCTCGAAAAAGTAAAGGATGTTGTGTATTTGTGTGCGGAAACCTTCTAAAGAGAACCACCGCCATTGAACCAAAAATACTTTATATATAGAAAACGAAACAAACAACAATCCAACAATAAATTATTTCAACCAAAAAGAAAACACACTAAATTTTCAAACAAATTAATTCAAAACTAAAATGGGATTGGATATTTTTTTTTGTTTACACCTATCAACATTTGTATAATAAGTTTTTTCGTGTCAATATCAATGATATTATAATAGAGTTCTTACGTTCTGTTGGTCGTTTTCATCCAACTGATCCTTGATTGCGTAATCATAGGAACTTGTGATGTTATCGAACTCGTACATGTCCTGAGCCCCAGACTGAGATTTCTGTTCCTTGTTGTCGGCTTGTTTGTCTGAAAAAAGAAATTGGTACTAAAGCTACTCGTTTCTATAGGGTTTTTAAAAATCCCGCCGCTTAAAATTACGTTTCCATTCAAATTCGTCCTCTTCTTCGTAAACCTCCGAATCCTCTTCCTCCTCTTCATCATCCATCTCTTTATTCAGTTTTCCATATTTCGCTTCAAATTTCTTTATGAGGTCGTCTGATATAGACTCGATATCTTCATCTTCTTCTTCTTCCTCAATATCTTCCTCCTCGTCTATATCCTCTTCGTCGTCGATCATTTCGTCTTCTTCTTCGATCAAATCTTCATCCTCTTCCTCCTCCTCCATTTCTTCCTCTTCAACATCTTCGACATCTTCAACCTCTTCCTCGTCGTATGAGTTTTCTGGTTCGCTTTCGGGAGTCAGAGACCTTTCATAGGTCGTTCGCAACTGTTGATAATCTTCCTTGACTTTCGGGTGTAACTTGATTTCTTGCTCTACGACTTCCTCCTCTAAACATATCCAGATTAATATCCAACTCCTAAAGCGCCGCAGGACAGAATACCTTCATCGTTGAGGATAACGTGTTCAACTTCCTCGACTTTAGGCGGCACAACAATGGTATTACGTCGCGATAAGTCTATGCCCGTGGTTTTCTCGTGCACCTCGTCAACCTTATCTAAATACGTTTAAATGAGTACTATCTACTTACTTGCAGCAATTATTTAATACGCAACAACACAGAAAAACAACAACAACAAAAATATTTATATTAAAGATCAGGAAATGCCAGTTGTTAGTTGCGCCATAGTATAGAAGCGGAGGAGACACATATAGATAGACTACGTTTCTTGCCAAAGGATTAAAAGAAAGAAAAAAAAAACAAAAGAAATATTAATCAACTAATTCGCAACAATAACAGGCACATGCGACAACATTGCTACAGACCGGATTTCCATTTTCTAACCAGCACAACATATGCCACGACCAATATCGCGACGCCGACTCCGAATTTAACAACCACTGCAAAACAGTGACTATTAAAAACTCGCATTTCCTGATTTATCGCCGTAAATATCTTAACTAGTGTTTAAAAATAGAGTGTCACCTACCGCCTTCGTTTGTTGCTTCTACGTGTTCCTTTTCATCCTCTACTTCCTCCTCATTATCGTCCTGCTCTTCTATCTTTAATATATAAAAAACATTAATTAAAAATATATCGCATCCTTTGCTATTCATTATATACATTCTCTTTGAATTCATCTTCGGCGCTTTTATCGTCATCTTCATTGACTTCTTCCTTGCTTTCGTTTTCGGTAATGGCAAGTACCTCTTCACTTAATTCTTCAGCTTCCTCGCTTTCCTGCTGTATATCTTCTTCGCTGACTTTATCATCTTCGTCGTCGGCTTCATCGCTCACTTTGTCCTCTTCTTCACTAATTTTGTCGTCCTCATCGCTAGCTTTACCTTCTTCTTCGTCCACCTCTTCGCTTATTTTATCATCATCGTCGTCATCATCCTCGTTTTCATCACTAACTTTATCCTCGTCGCTAACTTTATCTTCGTCGCTTACATTATCTTCATCGCTAACATTATCTTCGTCGCTGACTTTCTCTTCGACACTAATTTTATCTTCGTCATCTTCGTCACTTACATTATCTTCGTCTTCGTCGTCATGATGACTGGCATCGTCATCTTCTTCACTAGCTTGCTCCTCGTCGTGTTCATCTTCTTCGCTCACTTCCGACTGATGATCATCCTCCTCGTCGTGTTCCTGTGACTCTTGTAGATGCTCACCGTGGTCATCGTGATCTGCAGTTTTATCCACCCAACCTTCGAATAGATGTGAAAAGCGACTTTCGGATTCCGTGGCTTCGACTAAAAATCTGGAACATTAGTAATCATTGATACAGAGACATCACAACTTACGGTCGGTGAGTCCGCGATGCTCGCTGATGATGAGACCAATAAGGACGGCGAGTATTCCTAGGAGGATGAAGAAAACGAATTTGGCGCAAAGGCCACCTCCGGTACTACTATCCTTGTGCACGTGGATGTTGAGGTCGTCGGAGGGTGGTGTCGGGGTGCGTACGAAATGGGGATGGATTGTCTCTTCGACATCATCTGAAATGTATAAATACCGTCGATTCCGTAGTCTATAAATAAAAGCAGTTGGGCAACGGCGCGATGCATTTATAAGGGACACCACCGTGCGGACGTCAATGATCTCCTCACCTTTCTTTTTCTTCTTCTCGCGTCGCTTCCTGGGTTGCAGATCTCCCGACATGCTGGGAGATCGGTTCGGTGATCGCGGTTTAAGCGGAAGCGCTGGATGCTATGGCGACTGCTCTCATATACTCCCGTGGTCCTGATGGTAGACCACGTCTATTTTCGCTGAGAATTACCGCGGCCCACTGGCTGCGGCCTCTGACAATAATTTGAACTATTATAAGACGCCGGACTCCTCCGAGCTGTCACGATTCCTGAAACTAAAAATATTATTATGAAAGTGAGATCCAGTGGAACCCGGTGAAAACGGCCGCATGAGGTCCGACGCGTGGCTCAACTCCCTCCAGCTTCCCCTCGCTCTTTACACAAGCAGAATACAATTTTTCAGGAGGTGAACAAGATGAAGAAGCTATAGTTTTACGTTTATTTACACTACAAATACATTCATGTAAAATATATATTTATATGTATATATATATACATATATACTTATATATATATATATAGACAAACAGTTATATATATATATATACTACAGTAGTAGGACAAAGCCTTGGCCTGGTCGCGTGGCAGTGTGACGCTCGCTTCTACCCATTTCCCACGGCCTAGGGTAGAAATCCTTCCAATTGATACACACCCCTCTCCGCGGCACACCCCAGTATGCAATCATTGTGTTAATAACAACACCCCACGAAATGCGATTGTTTTCAGCGTATATTAATGTATTCATTGCGATCGTAAAGGAGACCTAACTGTGCCTCTAAGTAACGGGAGGATCCGAAGAAGAAGTACAAAAAATGGATCAAACGAATGAAAAAAAATGCACAAGCGGAAGCGAATTCTCCTTCCAAACAACAGGTAGTCTATGTGGGCGTTGGGGTGTAAGTGTGTAGAGGAGTCACGCGTCCAGGTACGTAGGACCACAAAGGCTTTCCCACAAAACGTCCCATTACCATAAAACGGTGGGGCCGAATATCGTTTCCGCATTCAACCCTTCTTGAGAACACCCCACATCGCCGAGTCTTAAATATTTTATTGCAGGAGAACGAACAGAAGAATAAAAATAATTCAACAACAAAATAGAGTGTGTGACGGAAGAGCGGAAACGCACAATACGGGACATATCCGATGAATTGTTAAATTCGTAACGAAAGTGCAACTCGACGTGGACACGTGTTCCGCGCGTTGCATCATTGTTTTAACTGCCGTTCAACTTGCTCCAGTTTATTATCCAAACGCCAATTAAACGCGCCCACATCTAAAGCTTCACGCAATTTCGCATCAGCGCTTGTTATATAATAATCATATACTGTTCATCAACGTACAATTACTGTACGTCTCCATACAGATCTATTATACAATCGTGGACCAAAGTTTTAATTAAAAACATTTTTTTTCGCCCACAATAATTTCCACTTCAATATAAAAAAAATACATTCATAATTAAACAAGTATCAAATATCTATTTATTTTTATCATTAAAATCAGTGATCCCAATAACTAATTAACAAATTATAAATGCAAGCCCCATCTAATTTTAATTATAATAGTAAAGTTTGTCTATGTTGGTAGGACAAAACAAAAAATATAAAAAAACAAGTAAATTTAAAAAATATCTTGAATGTATTCTACTTAAAAAGTTCTTCGACTTTTATTTGATATTACTTATATGATATTCGACTTTACACTGAAGGGTTGATATGTAAATGCTTTATATCTGGGGAACTACCTGTAATTTATAGTCGCATACATTAAACAAGCAAAACATATGTAATTTGATATGAAATAAATGTGGGGTAGAGTATGTTTGATCTTTTTTTTTTAAATTGTAAATGTTCCAAAACAGACGCTGGTCATATAAATTACAAATTCTATTTCAATGCAATCATCTTTCGAATTCCCTCTTTACAAAATTTTCTCAACCTTTGTGCCCTGAAACCTTTATATCGAAACAGATGGTATATCTGATATCTGGCGGATGCGGAAGAACTCCCCAAATTCGGTGCTTCGATATCTTGCGTCGAGGTCACACTTCGCCGCATGCGATCTGTTATTGTCGTGTTGCGCAACAGCCAGCCAGTATTGGGAGGGTAAACCTTGCTAATAGAGACAAACCGTTCGAGATTTATCAACTTCCGATTTCTTTATCACTTTCATCTCTATAAGATTTTAAATAAAAAACGTATATTTACATTTAAAATTTTATTTGCTACTTTGCCCTATATCAGTTTTTATAATATCTTTCTTTAATATATATTTACAAATAAAAAATGGCCCTACGTATTTTTGCCTTTTTTTTAATTTTATAAACAAAATTAAAACTTAACAATTTTGTTTCCTAAACAATATTTCATGTTTTTTTATAGACAATTCCAACATAAAAATAAGTTGTAAAACATGACTTCATTTTTTGTTATTCTTACAGCTCAATTGTTATTAATAATCGAAATCTTTCAGACAGAAATGGTTTAGGTTGATAACCTGCTATGACCCATTCGTAAATAATTCAATGTACTCACATTTATATATAAATATATCTGTTTTTAAAATACATAATTCTTATAATATATTTCTTCTGTAAATAAAAAAATAAATTCATTGCAATTTCAATATGTAATATTTCATAAAAGTTAAAAATATTTTTATTGAAATTTTCAAACTGGACTGATCGAAGCCGGACTCTGCGAGGTATTGTTGTAATTAGTTCTCTAAACTTTATATAGCAATCAAAAGTTATACAGGAATTATAATATTTAGATGAAACAACACAATAATGCAATTATGGATATACAAAGTTTGTTTGCGTTCGGTTCATTTTTTTTTATATTTCCCTTGGGTTCATACGTTTTTTTGATCGACACAAAAATAATATGTGAAATCATATATTGCCAATCTAAAAATGCAGGTGTTAATTTAGTTTACCAAAGTCTATTATTAAAAGCAAAACAAAATATTGTATATTCATTGAGAATATGTAAGAAAATCTGATCAACAATTTCATACAAAGAAAAGATTTTATTCTCATATTCGTGATATCATGTGATCATTTGTACAGCACTGATTATCCGGACTATACGAGGTATTACAGTCTTGATTTATTAATAGTCTATAATCTGTATTAGGGTAGGATTTTTTTTTGTCTTTAGCACAAATTAGGAGCAATACATATTTTTAACATTTGATATAATAAGAAAAAGGTCCTTGATTCTATGCTTGTTGTTTATTAAAACACTCTTAAAAAATAAAAATAAATTACTTTTGAAGTTTATTTTATTAAACGATGATAAATAGACTGCATTTAGTAAATGCTATAGAGAAATGTTAATCGAAAATGTGAGTACGATAATGTGAATTTGTTAATTGAAGAAAGGAGGATAATGTACTTAAGTGGCCACCGGAGAAGAGATAAGGCAGAGGCAACGAAAGGCTTGTGTGCGGTATGGTAGTATCGTATTAGTTTGCGTATTGTATTTGATTAGTTCCGAGTTTGTGTGGGAATATTTGGTTAGGAGGGTACACACGCGTTCGAGTCCTAATAGTAATAGTGGCAATTGGAACGAGTGCATCAGAAGGGTCGAAGGATAGAAAGAGAGACAAATACAATACACACGTATATGTATGGTGTTGTAGAACTTATCTGCAAAGCATAGGTATAAGGGTATAAGGGTCGCGTGTGTTCTTTCTGGAGCGGCTGAGTGGGGGTAGTTTATCGGAATAGTGGGGATGAAACGTGTCAGGACGACGTCGGGACGTCCGTCGCACCAACGGGACACAACACATTCAAGCGTGGCCAGTGCGTGTGCTACAACGCTCCGACCTTCCGCCGACACGCGTCCACTTCCTTCCGATCTCTCTTATCAAAAACCATCACAAGTGTGTGCTCATCAGTGATCAACGCAATGGATCACCTATCGCAGAACCCGCCACTCCATTGGGGATACTCCGGCACTAATGCATCGTCCTCCTGGGCTCCGGTCACAAGGGCCGCCAAGAGGCCGCTCTCGGAGAGTGACGATTGCGACGACGTCTTCTCCGAAGGATCATCCAAAGAACAGTGAGTTTGAATTTAATTAAACCATAAACTTCCGATTTCTAACATCTCTTCAAATCTTTATCATTAGATGTACATCACCTGGTGATACCGATAGTTGCCAAATGCTCTCCAGAAAGAAACGCCGAGGTGTCATCGAGAAGAAGCGTCGCGATCGCATCAACACTTCCTTATCGGAGCTGAAGCGACTTGTACCCAGTGCTTTCGAGAAACAAGGATCAGCTAAGCTGGAGAAAGCTGAGATACTGCAAATGACAGTTGACCATCTGAAGATGATACACTCCAAAGGTTAGTTATAGTTTTATTGTGATCCGTATACGCTGGTGGAAATGGACTATATCGAGCCCACCAAGCTTGTAAATCTTATGTGTAGTGGACCACCTGTTTTCAAATCAACGCAGCAAAAATCCGGTTCCGGTTCACGAAAAGCCGTATATTTAAGGATACCTCCTTGCACGGCGCTTTCAATGAACTTGTAGTAGTAGTATTAGTAGTAGTAAGTGGCGGGCGGGCTTGAACGCAGGTGAATGAAGAAGGGTTAAGTCGCCTCGCGTGGGAACCACGCCAGGTGGCCCGTGGGAAAAAAAACTAACATACATTCAACAGGTCGAAACCATCTGTTCTAAACTAATATCGATAATTTTCTTTTCTAGGATTGGACTCATTCGCGTATGATCCTCATAAGTATGCTATGGATTACCATGGAATGGGATTTAGGGAGTGCGCTTCCGAAGTGGCCAGATATCTCGAGAGGATCGAAGGTCTGGATATTCAGAATCCTCTCAGGCTGAGGCTCACTTCTCATCTGCAGTGCTGCGCGGCCCAGAGGGAATTGGCAACAAAACAATCTTCAAGCGCACCCTGGGGATACGGAGCAGGACAGCCACCTTATCCGCCACCTCTAAATCCGCCACTTCCGCCATCACCGGCTTCGAATCACGGCTCAGTGCATCCCACGCAGTCTATCCATCATCAGAATATGCACGACGTTCCGCCCCACTACGCTGACTTATCCACGTCCTGCGCCCAAACTTCCGTCGCTCCGCCAGAGTTGATTTCCTCCAGGTTGGCACCAGCCACTTCCGTTTTGACACCGCTGACCACAACCACCTCATCGGCTTTGGGGTACAGCCCTCATCAGTACCCCCCAAACTCATTCAGCATTCCGGCTCCTCATCAGAACTACAACCAAAGCAACGGCAGTTCGCAAGGCATGAAGCCCTACAGACCGTGGGGCGCTGAAGTGGCCTACTGAGACATTCCATTCGATTTGTAAATACGAGCTTATCTTGCGTGTATATAAGATTTATAAGAATTGCCAGCTTAATCCCAAAGCTTAACAATTTAATTAGTCACTCTATAGTACCTATTCTATTTATTATAACAACATTTTTTTAAGATATATAGTATTACTTGTAAATAAAATATAAACAAAAATTAACCAAAAAAAACAAACGGAGAAAAAATAATCGAACATATTTTTTATACGACAAATATTTATATAATAATTATTATTTTTATTTGTGTGTGAATTTGATCTCACTGATATTTCGATCATACTTTTTGTGACTTGACAATTGTGATCCTTGCAAAGTACAGCAATAAAATGCATTTATTTAAAAAAAACGTCACTTTCGTCATTCCTTCTACCCCGAAACAGTGAGAAGCGCAGGATAAAAGGGTAACGAGGACACTCATGCACGTGCATCGACATTGACCGGAACAAAGGTCTTGGTCATTTTCCACGTGAGCCCTCGCAGGTTCTCATGAGCGAATACCAGTTTTACGGGTTTCGCAAAAATTTCGAGGGGTAGGGTTGCGTAATCCTTTAAGTCGACCGGAAATGCGAAAAACTGAATGAAAAAAAAAGTGTGTACATAATAAAAGAGAGAGTGTGGAAAGGGAGAGATAAAACTAGAGTGTGTTTGAAAGAGAGAGAGAGAGAAAAGAGTTGAAATGCAAATTGTTGCGTTTTTGAGTTATTGTAGGGTTGTAGTAATATGCGACTTAACGTGGGGTGGCTTAACGTGGGAAATGGACGTAGGACCGACTCTCACCTACCCCTCGTTGCACACGCCACCAGTGGAGGGCAAAGGGGGATAGTACCTAGCGTAAAGCCAAGGATGACTCGAGCCCTGTCGACCCAATTACCCAAATTAGATTTCCATTACGTATCGAATAACAATTTTATTAGTTCCTCCCTTTTCGCGAGAGTAGCGCTAATTCTTTTTTCTCTATTCTTTTTTTTTTTCAATCGCACAGATGTGATAATAAATCCGGCAAATGTTTGCATATACAGTGATGCGTGCTGGTCTGCATTTGGTATTCCATTATTGTGCGAAACCGATTTCTTTCAATCTCCATGATTTTTGCCATTTTCCGGTCGAACGATCCGGATTTACGAGCCGCATCGATGCAGCTTCACAAAACACGCCATTGACATAGCAATTTACTTGATGAACTCATCCACAAAAAGTGAAATAACAAAACCACAATTGATCTAAACCAAATATTTGATTGTAAGCATCAATTGACAGATTTGTCATTCATATGTACGTATTTATATTGAATTAGATCATGGATAGTAGCATAGTCTCAAATTCATATTCTTGTGATTAATTTTATACATAACTGCAATTAAAATAAATATGTTTTTGTATACAAAATTTAGTAAATATAAATTAATAATTATTATTCGATTAAGAAAAACAAATTAAATTAAATTCTCAGAAATGTATGTAATAGATATTATTACATCTATGACAATTGAATAAAAACATATTAAGTATAATCAGCGCTCACTTAACATATAATCTTTAAATATATGTTCGATAATACGTACATGAAAATTTACAGCCCTGTGATGAAACTAATGTATAATATTCCTACAATAATGTCAGAAACATAGGCGGACAATCCTATGATCAATAACCCTTTCTATTATTATTGTTATAAATGAAAATGTAAGATAAAAGACATATCGGTCGCGTTATTTTAAATAGTGTTATGTAAATGTATATATTTATATGAAAAGTTACTGTTCGATCAATGTACATTCGTTTAGCGTACGACAGTTAGTACAAGTCAAATATCTACTATTTTTTAGTTCGAATTACATGTTTTATTACACAACTTGATATTATCAAAATTTGAATAAAGTGGAAACTAAACTTATTACATATTATACACATATTATGTGTATTTTTGAATATGTTTTACTATACGAATATTTCACTATACAAGTAAAAATCCGGAAATTTTTGAACGGATTAAACTCTGTATCCACTGTATATTAAAATATTATTAATTATAAATTTCCTTAATTTTTAATAGCAAAAAAATAAAATAAAAAAAATCCACAATAACAAATTATGCATATAAAAATACTAAAAATATGTTTGTTATGGCAGAAACAGAAACATTTAAGCCTGTGCATTACAAGATGTGCAACAAAACAAATGTTTAACTTTTTATAAATTATGGTAGATTAACAAAGCAGTTAATACAAAGAAAATATTAGAAATAAAAAAAAAATCGTTATACTGTTGAAGTTTTGAAATGCTCATAATCTGTAAAGTAAGAAAGTATTTTAGTTTGAGATTAAATAATATATTACAGTGTTAGAGAATGGAAATAGTGAGATGAAATAAATACATCTATTGTTTTCAATGTGTGCTTCAATCAATCGATGTTTGGGCACCTGCGGTAGTAATCGAAATGAACATAGAAACCAAAAGTGTGTCCGAAAACAATTTTCCCGAGGGAAGCGCGTGCGGCCCTTTGTATCCGACTTATTCGTGTTTATTTTCATTCGATAAGCGAGCGCGTGTGAACGTCGCCGAAATTTGGATTCCATACATGCATAGAAGAGTCGACATTGAGCGAGAGGGAGACGGAATAGTTTGGAAAGGGAACAAGCGAGAGCGAAAGGAACGGGGAAGGGCTTGGTTACCGATTGCGTATGATTACGAGGGTGGTTTTGCGGCTGAGGGGGCCGAGTCAAGTGCGCTCCCACACTCGTACAAGTGGCGGTGGGTGGGGGCGGCGTTTCCTTTTACATAAATAGAGCTCCTGGCATGATAAGACCAGCATAAACCGAGTATCCTTCGTGCTATCCACATCTACGAAAAACACAGGTCATGTCGCTCAAAAGGTTCATCAGTTCTTGCCTGAAGGTGAGTCGCAGAAAACCGGTTTCGTCCTACAAATCCGTACTTCCCAATTTAATTGTCACGCTCAAACAAGCCCATTAACAACGCGTTGTTTTGTTTGTTTTCCGCTCAAAACGTGTTCTCTCTTTTGTGTACTATTTTTTTTTTCAATATTTAATTTTTATGTTTTCCTGTGATTTCAGGCGTTCAGAAGCGTCCAGAGCAGATGTGTCAAAAGATACCATCTGAGTCAGAGGTCTTCGATGTCTGGAGTCTCCATGAGAGATAGAAGCAGCGTGACAACGGAGGTTAGCTTTCTCGAATACGATATGAAGTTGATCAACAACAACAGCGAGGCTTTCGATAATACTTGGAACGAGAAGATGGAGAGAGGTTGGAGGGCTTGCAGCAATTAACAGTTGCGGCCGCCGTCGATTCGGTGATTCCCCATTTATTTCGCATGCAAATGCAAGTTTTGCCGTTGCCTCTTTTTTTTTCCAAATCGGGGTCCCTGCTTCTTGAGGATTTTAGGGCACAAAAGGGATAATGCGGCACGCGCACGCCGCCAAAACAATGCAGACGCATGCACGGCACGCGGCAGCGAGATCCAAATTAAGTTTGGGCCCTTTTGTTCCCATCCAGAAAGGCATTAGCGTGATTCATAAAGGTCCGATTTGGAATATTGGCAGCACACCAAACCAACGACGCAGATGATCCAGAACAAAATAATAAAAAAAAACGGTCTTCAGTTTTATGATGTGCTATATCAATCCATCAATCAAATCAATTAATAATTATAATAATGCCCTTCTTAATGTATAAAAACCATTGGTAGATTATCTTATAAACAATTGTCAATCATTAATTTTCGTTAATTATAACAGCATTTATTAACGATTTGTACTTTAATAAATATTTTACAAATAGCAAGTGTATGTTGTCTCTATTATTTTCCTATTACATAATTTTAACTGAAACAAAACAATTTTTTTTTTCAATTACATCCAAAAAAATAAATGTTAATATCACTATAAATAAACATTATTTTTATTACTGTTACATTTTTCAATTACATAAATTATCATTTATTAATTGATATACAATTCAATTAACGGATTTTGTCAATCATTAATTTTCGTTAATTATAACAACATTTATTAACGATTTGTACTTTAATAAATATTTTACAAATAGCAAGTGTATGTTGTCTCTATTATTTTCCTATTACATAATTTTAACTGAAACAAAACATTTTTTTTTTCAATTAATTCCCAAAAAAATAAATGTTAATATCACTATAAATAAACATAATTTTTATTACTGTTACATTTTTCAATTACATAAATGATCATTTATTAATTGATATACAATTCAATTAACGGATTTTTAAATAATCGTTCAACTTGTGTTGTGTTGTGTTCAATTGATTTATAGTGTACAAAATAACCAAGGTCAAATTGATATAATATTAATTTGTAAGGATCTTCTCAATTCATTGTTAGAGTTATTAGATTATAATTCCTTAATTGGTATTGATTAATAAATCGAAATAGTTCTAGAAGGATCTAATTTCGGAGCGTAAATTTCCTACAAATTTAATATATCGATCTGAAGGTTTATTTCATAATCAATTAGTTACAGAGATATACTCACTCGAGTTGAGTGCTAACTTACATAATGCATATACAAATTAATGTACGTTAAGCGAATGTACACAAATTCCCATATAGGTTTTTTTTTGAACACATGTCAACTTATGTATTGCAATGGTTATTATAAAAATGTATTTTTTTATAATTAATAAATAAATAAGAAATACCTGGCTTGACCAGGCTATCAGAAATAACATTTTTTTCTTAGATGTGTGAGCACAGTTTGATTCTTTTAGACTGTGATAATATATATTTGTCCTAACAATTGTTCAATGTTGAACATTTATTTTTAAATAATTAATTCAAATTTATATTAACTATTATGTAATTCATAATAAATAATTTTATTGATCAATTATTTTTATCATAAGAAAAGCATAATACATCAATTTAAAAAATGGTAGTATTTCTTATATTTTATATTATCTCGACTGGATTGAACTGAATAAACAACTATATATCATTTTCGCATAAAAAATCGCCTTATAAGTTGTTTCTAACCTATCCATTAATTCTTATCAACCCGCGTTGCAAAATCATATTACGAGATTTAAATTAATATTTGTGTGCATCTAAATTTACAGCAATACCTCGCATAGTGCGGTAAATCGGTTTAGAAACTAAATAAAATTAAAATAAAACGAAAAAACGGTCATTTATGTAGACAAAAATAATTTTGTGTACTACTTTTCAAACCATAAAACGCACTGAACAATAAACAAATGTATGGGACAATTTTTAGAAAATATTTTATTACCTTCGGAATCCACTAAGCCGAAGCCTTTGTAGTCCGAAATTAACATCGCTTAACAAGCAAAATGAGTTGTAAGAAAAATGACTTGCTTAAAGAGCTACGTTTTGCATAACTAGTGATGATGAGAAGAGAAGTCCCGGATTGCGCGCTGGGTAATATAAACAAATATAAACTCACTTCACCGTGTTCCTGGTGTTAGTGGTCATTCCAGTTACATCTTAGTGTTGTTTGTGATCACAAAATTTCCAAACTTGTGTATAGACATGTTATTTGTGTTTTTTTTGTACAATATTGAATAACACTTGCATGTCTACGAATAAAAAGCCATAGAATAAAAAGAACCATAGATATGAAAATCAAAATCATTAAAAATCGAGACCATTACATTAATTTATATGGGAAAACGTGTTTCACTATACGAGTAAAAATCCGAAAATTTTGGAACGGATTAAACTCGTTAAGCGAGAATTGTATATTGAAATCAATCCTATCGATGAAAATATTTATAGCTAATAAACGCCAATGTAATTATCTAAATTAACAAACAGCGACAAATATTATTATTATTAACTGAAATGTAATTATTAATAATTATGTTTATTATTAATAGCAAATCAATTTCTACTCTACTATAATCAAAATGTGTAATACAGTCTGCTGCATACAAATTGAAAACAGAAGAGATCAAAGGAAAGCAAACAAACAAATATATGAAAATGAAATCAATAAACGATTTCACCATACCAAACATAAATGTTATTTTCTACTTATTTGTATATCAATACTAGTAATTATTATTAATTTCTAGTAAAAAAAATTATGTTTTATTTATATAATACAAGGCATTTTCATTCAAGTTTCAATCTGTTAGTAAATTGTGAATATTCTCGGTAAATAATGTATTATAATACATTGGCATTGAATAATTAGTAGTTCTTTTGTAGAATGATGCCATGTAACTTGTTTACATTTATGCGTTGCGATGTTGACGGTTTCAATTTGCAACTATTTGTTTTCTCGGATTTATAAATTTCGACTTTATTACGTAGCTTTGAACTTGATCCGAATTTGTCGAAGAGTCTTACAGACCAGCAATTCTTGAGAAAACAACAATGATGATTGTGCAACACCGATGACTTCTGTTCGATATACACCAGCCTCGGTGATAAGCAAGGTCGTGGTCAGTCATTAAATCCTCGTGGAACTGCGATAGAACTTTAATCACACTGTGTTTATTCAAACAGAGTTGTAATTTATTTAAAGCTCAAAACTGTACAATTTGAGTTTATCCTTTAACTTTAGCTGTATTTCTATCAAAACAAAAAAAAAACTAAAATCAATGTATAGAAGTAATTTTTAGTTAATATTTCATTGGTTTTGAAATGGATCACACGGTTCTCGTTTTCTTATATTACCTGGGATACTTAAGCCAAGATTTACGAGGTTTAGACCGATCCATTATCAATTTGGCAGGTAAAAAATCACACAAAAAGAACTACCGTTCGACAATTTTCCTGTCATGATTATCTGAAATAACCCGTTAACAGGGCGTAACTGACCAGAAACACCCTTTAAATCTTACACTTTTCCCATTATTCTTTTATTTACAATTAATTATATACATACAATCATCAATTTGTTTCATTTCAGATAATAAATAAATAACTTTTTTAAATTTAAATATTGTGATTACATAATTATACTAGTACTATATAATATTGTACTACTATATATAAAAATGATCATTGATGAAATAATTACATGACATGAATTTCTGAAAGCATTTGAAACTATGGACCAATATCTAATATAACAAAGATTAGTTATTTGGCATTGATGTAGGTGATGAATGAGCAGGAAATTAAACAGTACATATCAGATATCCATTGATCATATAATGATACAAAAGCTATTGAAATATAAATGATATTTTTTTTTAAATATGAAAAATACATTGTTTTTTTTTAAATTCCAAACCGGACTTTACTTAATCCGGACTAATAATACTAAAGTATTGAATATTCAAAAAAAATATTACATAATTATTTTGAATAAAAGTTGTAATTATCCTACAATATGTTTTGATGTAATTTTCATGTTTCATATATAAAAATTGAAATAATTACATTCTTCTCTAATAAATAAATAATATTAATTGCAACAATAAAGAAAAATAATTGAGAATCCAATTAAATTTTATATAATAGTTTTTTAATTACTCTGAAATTTAATAATCATTGTCAAATATATTAGATGGGGTAAGTTTCATATTTCAAAGAATTGTAATTTAATCCTAATACCGACTTAATTAGAAAAGATTTTGTAGGAACAAAGTAACATGGCGGATGAAAGGGGAGGACAATGGACAGCATAAAAAGAAGCCGTAAATAAAAATGTATTAAATAGTGTTTTATATTTTAGTGATTGAATGGATCCAAAAGCTGCAAATGAAAGCTGTATGTTTGAAAAATAGCTTGTATTCATACATTTGGCTGTATTTCGCGTTCAAAGTTGAAAAACAAAAACTCGAAAAACACTGTTTTTACATTTTAGTGATTATGAAACTAAAAATTTATTACAAAATAGAAATATATTGGTACACACTTTTTTTTTCTTGTTTCGTGATTGAAAGTAATAACTAAACTGAGTAATAAACTCACAGCACATTTAACAATTGACTGGATGAGCTCATGTAATTGAGGGTCTCGATTATGTTTTAAGGGGATGTTAAACAACTTTACCGCCGCGTTATAAGGGATGTCCAAATGACTGAGCAAAATCCGCATTAATCATAGCTGAATATACTGAGTTGTAAAAAATATATAATTGGGATAGTATTAGGATTCTTCCCGAAAATACATTTTGGAAACATCGGGACAAGAGGGAAAATATCAAAAAAAAATGAACATCAGTGATTGTATGAGATTTGACTAATAACAGGGATCAACATAAACATATAATTTTATTGAAGCCCGATAAAACATAGGCAACTTGATTGACAGTACATAAAAAAAGTTTAATAGAGTAAATCAATTAGATAATAATACCAAACGTTTGTTACGTATCGATAGTAAAACATTTTATATCCAGCATATGCATATTTGCTGTATTCTAAAGGGGGAGGGTGCGAATGTAAGGGATGAACAGGCATTACATCAAAGTGGGGTGAACACGCGACTCGGATTTATAGGATTGTCCGGGATTTTTAACAAATTATACCAGCAAAATGTTATCCTTATAACGTTTGTAAAAATTGCATAATAATATCGTAGAGCTATTACATCACAAAGCATTATTATCACGTTGCGCTTAGATAAAAAAAAAAATGAAATGAGCAAAAAAATTCTTATGTAATTTTGATATACCGTTAGGCTTTCCGGAAGCATCAGATTATCAATTGAAGTACCGTTTGATGAGGGTTCAATTTGGCTACTGTCCCTCAGGTAGATACATTGATTGATGAATTAGAGTACCCTTTTTTTTTTATCTCCGAAACTACATTTGTCTGTCTTACTAGACGTTAGATTATTTTTCGTATTTCGACTGTTTTTTTTAAATTTTTCTACTTCTTTGTATCACATTTCAATTTAAATTGTGAGAAATATAAGAAAAATAAAATACTGTAGTTAATAGCAAATTGTATATGTATTTTTTTTTAATAATAAATTATAATTATTCTTATATATTTTTTAGAATCTAAATATTTTCAATTAAAATTTTTTTTTCTTAAGTATTAAAGACATTATAGTAGCAAATGAATATTTTATCAGTTGGAACAATTATTTGTAAAAATTTTTGGAGAAAGAAAATTTAAAAATAAGAGAAATGTTAATTGTTTTTTGGCTACAAATTAAAAGGTTTGTTTTAGAAACTTTCAGATCTAACCTTGTAAATGTAATTTAATTCATGTAAAGTCAATTCTGATTTTATAATCAATATTTGAATGCATGATTTGAATGTTGATACCCCATGAGTGTGGGTTAGAAAAAAAAAATGAAAAGAAAGTCGTTAGTGTATGAATGTTGAAAGTGAAAAATCAATAGGATAATGATTAAAATGATGTGTCGGTGAATTGAATTAGTCAGAAGTCGATTGAAAGTCGATCAATCATCGAGTCGTAATCCAATAGAAAATTTACAGTCTCATCGGAAACGTCGACCGGTTGATAAATCGGAGCCGGATGATCGGTGGGTTTCTGAACAAAGAGTTGCAAAATTGGTGAGCCAGTGTATAATCTGTTCAATTGATTCCGGCAATTCAAGGACGCCCCGTCCTGGGACATGTACCGTCGTCCTCTGTCTGCAGTCCTTTTGTACAGACTGCGGGGGCGCGTACCAATAAGTTAAGTGGACGATGGTCAATCGACGGCCGAACAATTGCGCCACAAGTGCAACCAAATGCACCTTCACACCCCTCTGACCTAAGGGCACGCCTGGACACATCTGGCCCTTTCACGGCCAATAACTCCGATTCAATACCATTCGTAATTCATTATTACCATTCAATCTGGACATTTTCATATGAATTTTATCGCCGATTTTCATCTAATGTCGTCAATGTCGAAAGCAGCCCGCAACTTTATGATATTCATAACTTAGTTTTCTGCAATACAGGACGACATCCCATCGGTACACAAACCGATTTACGACCAGACGCAACCCTTCGATGTAAACCAACCCTTAGAAAACGTGCTCCAATTCCTTTATTCCATATCACGTCCACGTGATATGCAATATGATTATTATAAAAAATCTACGGATGCAAATCCGTTATGTAGTTACTTCAATTACGATGAATAGAAGATAGATACATTCGACCAGTTGTTAGGAGACTAACAGCGCACGTTTAGTAAATATTTTTATTTTCCTTTAACAGCATTGACGTACATCGTATTCACGGAAATCCATCGGTTTTCTTGCACATGTTATGAAACAAACGGGACAAAACAAGTGAAAAAAAAATTCTGTCATTCATTCGCAGGTATAGATCTGAAAACGTAAACACATTGCGTATATGCACGAGCAAAACATTACGTTTATATTTATTTTATCCAAAACTACGCATACACTCAATAATTACGTAAATAATAGTAACATAAGTTATATAATATTCACAACAATACCTCATATAGTCCAATTTGACAATTTAAAAACAAACTGAATTGACCAATATAAAAATAAAGTCCGGAATCGACTACCTTGACTATGCAAGATATTTAACTAAGTAAGATTAATGCAAGATCTATTTTGTCCATAAGTTGTTTAAGAAAAAATATTACTAAAATAAAATTTAATTTTGTTAATTTATACGTTATTATATCGGAATATATCACACAAATTCAAATACAATGTATATTATTCACAAATATAAATCATTGCGTCGTCATAATAAGAATCAAATAAAATATATAAGAAACTTATAAATGAAGACAGTTGAGTAATTGAAGAGTTTTACTCAATTTTAAGCAAAATTTGTCGAAAGACGACAATTACACCTCGATACGAGGTACACAAGCATGTGTACACAAGTATTGAAAATGATGTAGAAAGCGCACAATCCGGGACTTCTCTTCTCCTCGTCACTCGTTATGCAAAGCGTCGCTCGTTAAGCGAGTCACTTTTCTTAAAATTCATTTTGCTCGTTATGCGAGGTTTCACTGTAATGTAAAGTACACATTATATTAATATATAAAAAATAGTCATTATTCCAACTTAATAAATTGATTGGTATAATTACAATTGATATATAGATTTCTAAGTAAATCATTTTAGAAAAGTATTATTGATTTTTCAATTTACAAGACGCTAATAAATTTACTTAATTTTCTTTTAGCGAAAGATTGATAATACAGAAATATAATAAAAATATAAAGGAAATAATTATTATACTTAGATCTAAATATATGCGTACGGTCTATTGATAGCAAAACAAGTACATTGTTTGTGCCAAAACTGCTTTTGCGACTTATGCTAATCGTATTATTAATTTTTTTTTGGCATTGAAAATGTCAATTATAAATGACAATATTTTTGTTTTCAAATAATTCCATCAAATTCCACTATAAGAACATTTTGTAATAAATAATAATATTGAGAAATGTAAAAACACTGCTTTT